>NC_142602.1:37888011-38188011 GCF_041222555.1 Hakea prostrata | reverse complement strand
AAGAGAGAATTAGTTGATGACGTTGCTTCGAAGAAAGGCAGGATCAAACAGGGAGGAGTTTACGTTCCCCCATTGGAAGTTGAGGACTCGGGACCTTGTCTCCCTAAACTCGGACTTGGCAACTGATTGGGCCATCAATGTCCGGATGCCAGCTGATCGGGAGGTCTTGGATTCCATGCTCGATGAAGAGCTTGTGAACTCTTCTATTAGGTTTGTTTATTCTTGATACTTTGATCTTTTTGTTTCTCTTAGCTTTTACTGATCAGTTCTCGAAACGTTCCATGTTTGTAGGGTCCTTACTGAGAATTTCCATCACCACATGGAAGCTCTTATGAGGGTGGGTCATCTCAGCGCTCAAGCCAAGCGTAGTGATGACATAGCGGAGACCAAACAACAAGAGGTCTCCAAACTAAAAGAAGATAACTCCTGACTTTGCAAGGCAGCAAGGGGAGTTGATGGTGGCGAAGGCCAAGATGGAGGAGTTAGAGAAGGAGTTGACTCGGCTGAGGACTTCTCTTTCTTCGGCAGATGGTAAGATCAAGAGCCTCATTCGGGAGAGAGAGGAACTCGAAGATAAATTAACTAATGTTCCTTTGGGTCCTGAGAATTTGCCAACCTCGGTCAGGAAAGCTTGTGTTGCTAAGTACCTGGACAACAAACCTTTTGATCTGCTGCTGGCCCACTACAATTCGATGGCTTACTTGGATTTTCTCAACGATGTCTGGAAGTCCATTCTAAGGAAGGATCCCGTGCTTCCGATCGAACAGTATGAAGATCTTATCAACATTGAGATCTTCTCTGATTTGAACATGGAGGTCCCAAAATGGGTTCTTGCGAAGGACGATCATCCTCTAGTAAACCCGAACATAGAGGGTTACCTTAGTGATGAGCCCCCAATGACCCTTGAGCATGAGACCGTAGAAAAAAATGCTGCCCTTGCAAAGAATGCCTAACAGACCCCCGTGAACCTAAACCAAGATCTTCCCACAGTCCAGTAAACATCATCTCTTTTTTTTTTTGTTCCCGACCTTGTTCGGTTGTTTTGTACCCCTTCTTTTTCTTCTTTTATTTTTTTTATTTTTTATTTTTTAAGGGTTGGCCCCCTTTTCGGCCCATGCACTAATGAAAACTTTTTTCTTTATACTTGTGCATCTCTATTCGTACTGCTTGTTACCGAATGTGATTGGAGTACTAGATTTTAGGTCTTATTCAGATGTAAACCGAAGCCTCCTACTTAGAGAATTCCTGAGAATTCTTGAGTTTTTGGAGGTCTCATTTGGGTTTAAACCAAAGCCTCATACTTAGTGAATTCCTGAGAATTCCTAAGCTTTTGGAGGTCTCATTTGGGTTTTAAACCGATGCCTCATACTTAGTGAATTCTTGAGAATTCCTAAGATTTTTGAGGTCATTCAGGTTTTAAACCGAAGCCTCATACTTAGTGAATTCTTGAGAATCCTAAGCTTTTAGAGGTCTCATTCGGGTTTTAAACCAAAGCCTCATACTTAGTTAGTTCTTAAGAATTCCTAAGCTTTTGGAGGTCTCATTATGGTTTTAAACCGAAGCCTCATACTTAGGGAATTCCTAAGAATTACTAAGCTTTTGGAGGTCTCATTTGGGTTTTAAACTGAAGCCTCATACTTAGTGAATTCTTGAGAATTCCTAAACTTTTGGAGGTCTCATTCGGGTTCTAAACTAATGCCTCATTAGGACTCATTCGGTCATAACCGAAGCCTTTTGAATTAGAACTTCGGAACTACCATAGTTCTGTATTTTCCCTTTCAAAATAGATTTGGTGTTCGAAAATATGAAAACATATTGTGAATTCGGAAAATTGATGTGTATTACATCTAAAAAACTGAAATTATTTCTAAGGATAAAACTTCTTAAGATGTCTTGCATTCCACGATCGATCTAGCTCTTGATCAGTTGTTGGATTCTTTAACTTATAAGTTCCCGAACCAATAGGTTTCACAACCATGTATGGTCCTTCCCAAGAAGGATCCAATTTCCTTTGATGACGCGGATCGGAGGCTAAAGTGTTTCTAAGGACTAGGTCTCCAGACCGGTATTGTTACTGTTTTACTTGGGCATTGTAGTGAGAGGCTACGCTTCTTTGGTAGTGTTGTATTCGTGCAATGGCTCTCATTCGGACTTCCTCCAGCAAATCTAGACTATCTATAGTCCTTGTTCATTCACTTTCTCTTCAAATTCCCGATCTCTGAGAGTTCCTGCCATCACTTCTACTAGGACTAAGGCTTCTAACTCGTAAGCCTAACTTGTATGGAGTTTCTTGTGTTCGAATCGTAGCTTAGTAGGCCCAAAGCACATTTGGGAGTTCCTCGACCCATAAAGCTTTGTTTGATTCAAGTCTCTTCTTCATTCCTTCCAGCAAAGTTCGGTTGGTTACCTCTAATTGGCCATTGCTCTGAGGGTATGCTCCGAGGACATCCAATGCTCGATCATGTAAGTGTTACAGAAAAATCCGAGTTGAGGGTTGTCAAATTGCGTTCCATGATCGGTAACAAGAATCTTTGGAATACAAAACCTATGAATAATTGATTCCAACACAAATTTTCTACCTTCTTCTCGATGATCGTTGCCAATGGAATTGCTTCGACCCATTTAGAGTACTCCCAACCGCCAGATGCTTTAGTGAATTTTCCCATGATGTCAATTCCCCACATTGCAAATGGTATCGGTTCAAGGATTGACGTTAAGGTTGCCGTAGGCTTCTTTGAGACGATCGAATGGATTTGACAATTTTTGTGGTGACGTACATATTCTACAGCATCTTGTTGAATCTTCGGCCAATATAACTTGAGCCTTAGAATTTTATGCACTAGTGCTCGACCACCCATATGTGCTCCACAATTCCTTCGTGCACTTCTGCCAAGGCACTTTCTGATCCTTTGGGTCCCAAACATCTAAGTAGTGGTCCTGCATAAGATATGTGGTACAATCTCCCATTTTGCATTGTGAACATTGCTGCTCAAACCCGAATGGTTCTGGCCTCTTTCTAATCCTTGGGCAATTTATCGTCCCTGATGAATTCAACGATCGGGTCCATCCAGCATCATTCATCCTTTAAATATGATATGTCTCCCACTTTGGTGCTTGGGTAACTCAACTCTTCAATGTAGACCGAAGGTTCAAGATTTTTTTCCTTCGCATTAGCTAGCCTTGAGAGTTCGTCCGCCATAGTATTCTCCTTTCTCGGGATCTGACAGATCTTTAGATCTTTGAATTCCTTTATCAGCATTTGTACCATCTCCTGATACTTTTGCAACCTAGGCTCTTTCGTCCCAAACTCTTCCTTTACTTGAATAACAATAAGCTAAGAATCACTGTAGATAGTCACAAAAACTTGTTGCTTGTATCTCAAGATATCACGCAAGTATACATATCGCAATCAAGTAATAAATGATAAGTAAAGTATCAATCCCACGGAGAATTATATCCTTAACTTTCAATGTAAAAGTAAAATTGATTTAAATGAAATTAACAAGGTTGATTGGTGATTGTCTAACTAATTAACCAAATGACAGGTAAAGAAAACTAAGGAACTAAAATGTAGATTTGAGCAATGGAAGAAACTTAATGAGTGACAAGTGTGTTGGGAATCAAGTTTCCCTTCCCCTGAATTTTAAAACACAAATACTAAAGCAATACTACAACCCCAAGATAAATCAAGAACTTGGAATGAATGGCAATATGGTATTTTCCAATACACATAAGCTAGCATCCTAAATCAACATCTGCATATCCCTATGAAGAATTGAATTAAGAATGCAATTTAAACTCAATCCAATCAATGGTAATGTGAGGTAATTGGGTATTCCTACCCAACCTACTAATTAACACAACCTAATTAAAGATGATGCTAACTCACACAATTCAACAAACACCTAGACTTCATTAATTTTCCAATTAATGAAATCATAACATTCATTCAAGAAAGATCATTCAAGAACTGAAATTAGTCAATATAACATGCTGAATTCATTAACAATAAAGTGGATTGCAATAAAACTAAAGAACACATGATTAGTTACATATCAAAATTCAGGTTTAGGTACTACTATAATCCCAACACAGCTAAGATTTAGCCCATAACAGAATTCAAATGCATAAAACCAAGTATAGTTGACATGAGACTAGAAAGTAAGAAGATAGAGTTATAAAAACAAGAAGAAACTAAGGCTTCAAATGCTTCCATATGAGCTCCAGCTTTCTTCTCCAACAAATCAGCAACTCCAGCAGCTCCTTGCTTCCACAAGAGCTCCAGCTTTCGTTCTATCTTCCCTCCTCTCAGCCGAGTCTCTCTTTCCCCACCTTGGTCGAATGTCTCTCTTTTCTCCTCCTTGCCTCTCTTCTCTTTCTTCCATAAATGTCTTCAATCATTAGGTTAGATTTTGGCTATAGGATTAGAACTTTCCTCCTGAGATCAAGGGCTGAAAACCATCATGTATTTACAAGAATTTTGTCCACTTAAGTTAGCCCTTTTTGGTCAATTCCATTTGAATTGGATCTGAGAATATTCTGCTCCGTTGTTGTAGTAATGCAGCAACAACTCTACAACAAAGTTAGAGGACATGTTCTTCTATTATGAATCTTCACCTACATGTTCAAGAGAAAGAGAAACAATCAAATTCATCCATAAAAAGAAGGGAAATTCATGCAATGGTGACAAAAATGAACTAAACAAAATGCAACATGTTAAGACTGAATAAGACAACACCTAATGAATACTATCACTAAAACAAAGACAAAATACTCCTAAATCAAGCCATCTCAAGTATAAAAGTTATAAATCTTAACTCTATTTCATAGAGTTATCAATAGTCATCTCAGATATTGCTAAAGCTTTTGCCAAACGAAGATCAACTATGAAGGCTTCATATTCAGCCTCGTTGTTGTTTGCTTCAAATTAGAACCTCAGAGCGTAGCATATGATAAAACCTCCTGGACTTCTTAGTAACACTCCAGCTCCAGCTCCAGCTCCAGCTCCTGTTTGTTGCTCGAACCATCTACATAGATGTCCCATATGGTCGGGATGGTGGGTTTGGTAATTTCTTCTATTAGAATTGTTGTTTCTACCAAGAAATTTGCCAAGGCCGGAGCCTTTATGACTGTTCATAGTTTGAAATATAGTTGGAATTCTCCAAGTTACCAACCATGCCACCATTCTTCCAGATAGATTAGGTTTGTAAAGGACTTTTTTCAAAGGAAAAGTTGTCAATACCTCAATCGGATGTGCTTGAAAATAAGGCCTTAGCTTTCAAGCAGCCATCATAAGGGCTAACGCATGCTTTTCGATCTCCGAATATCTGGTTTCGGCATCCAAAAGTACATGGCTAACATAGTAGATTGGCCATTGCTTTTTCTCCTTTTCTCGAAAAAGAATTGCACTAACGGTCGAAAGGGAAGTTGCTAATTAAACTTGTAAAGTCTCACCTTTCTCTGGTCGAGATAATAGAGGTGGCTTCCCGAGCATAATCTTTAAGTTCTCGAACGCTTGCTGGCACTCCTCTGTCCATCGTGCCTCTTTACTTCCCCTCAGATTCTTCAAAGCTTTGAAGAACGGTGGACACTTTTCTCCTAATTGTGCTATGAACCGGTTCAAGGCTGCAATTCTACCCGTTAAGCACTGTATGTCCTGAATGGTCTTAGGAGGCTCCATATTGATCAAAGCTTGTATCTTGATTGGATTTGCCTCTATTCCTCTTTCGGAAACCATAAATCCTAGGAATTTTCCTGAGGACACCCCGAACACACACTTTTTAAGGTTTAACTTCAATTGGTATTTTCTTTAGACTGAAAATACCTCTATTAAATTTGCTACATGTCCCTAATGCTAAGGGCTCTCTACTAGCATGTCATCCACATAGGCTTCCATGTTTTTCCCAATCAGTTCTTTGAAAATATTGTTCACGGCCCTTTGATAAGTGGCTCCCGCATTCTTTAACTCGAATAGCATGACTTTATAATAAAAGCTTTCGTGATCGGTCATGAAGGCTATAAACTTTTCATCTTCCTTGTTCATCAAGATCTTGTTGTAGCCTGAATAAGTGTGAAACCCGGCCCTAACCTTAACCCGAAAACTCTATTGTTTGTAGGTCCAAAGACCCGAAGTAGAAGTGAAAGTCAACTATGGGCCATATCAGTGGAAGACATGGTGTTCGACTCCGAACCTATGGAGATTGATGATGATGCCCCATACTTGGAGACCTTGATGGAATTAGAAAAGAGACTACACCTTGATGAAGAGAAGTTTGGTGATGACCTTAGAGCTTGGTTGGATATGAGTTGAAAGCATTCCTCTATGCTAGGTGAGTTGTAGGTTGTGTTGTTAGAAGCCTATTTGATTTCGATAAGAGTTAGGCCCTCAATTCCTTGTTCCAGGCTTTGCTGACAGCCTGGGTCGATTGTTTGGGTCGACTGGGCCAATCGACCCACAGAGACAGAACCTGTGTAAGATCCTCTATTTAGGTTTATATATAATAGAACTTCGTGTTTCTTAGCCTCCTTTGTTTCTAAAACCCCTAGAGAACGTGGAGAACTCCTCTCAAAGCCTCTTCTTGGTGTTGGTGAAGAACTCTTGCAAACTCTCAAGTTTCCTCTCTTGTTCTTCAATCAAAGGTTAGTAATCGCTCTTGTATGATATTGATCTACTCTTACTATGATTTATTCTCTGTACTAAGATTATGAAGAAGATGCTACATCCTTGCAATCATCTCTTCTACAATCTCCATTCATTCTTTCATGCTATGATCTTCATACTTAATATTGACCATGATACTTATGATTTCTTCATGAAACTATGATCATACTCTTGATTTGATTTCTCTAGCATTATAGATGCATCTTCATGATTATTCATATCCATGATTTATTATGTTAATATACTAGAATGAGATCTCATCATCTAGTTCTTCTCTTGGATTCATAGCTTGTTTTCATTGAAAACTACAATTTTATCAAATTAAAAAGTATGATTCTAAATTAGTAAGTATTGTTTTTAATCGTTGTTTGATGTCTAATCTATGCTAGTTAGTCTTACATTACTGTGTTAGAGATTCCCTCCAAGTTTCGTAGCATTCCAAATCTTGTAGAATAGGTTTTGCATAAAAAATCAGTTTTTTGGATGCGTACTGTTCATTGGGTCGACTGGACCAATTGACCCATCTAGTCTTCCCAACATGACAGCAAGGGATTTCTCTGTCTGTCTTGATCCGTTTGATGTCTATTCTTTTAGGATTGCTTTCTAATGATTCTTTAATGCTTGTTTAGGGTTTGTTTGCTAACACGGATTCATTCTCTTGTTCGTCCGGAATATCTTCGAATCTATTTACGGTAAGGATAGTTGTTTCCATATTAACATAGATTGTGTGAATCCTAGTTTCTAAATTGGGAAACACCTAGATTTGCTATTGATATTGTAGTTTCTAATTATGATATGGCTACTGTAAGTACAGTAGGGTCTTACTTTTACATTTTCTTTATGTACTTGATCATGTATGGACTCTTCACTCATATATGTTGCATATTCAATTGATCTTGTCTTCATGTATTCTTTCATATGATGAGATATCAGTTGTGTATGTTATGACTGAATTGGGAATGTGATTGATTAGGTATGATTGGGGATTGGGGAATGTCCTTTTGACATTTCTGTCCTTGGACATCAGTGGGAATAGTATGGGATATTCCCGATGGTGCCCTTTGACGCTTTCCCGGATTATTGGTTGTCATACCTAGGACTTGTCTGGCAGTGTTTGGCTAGGATTCCCTGTTATATCAGACCCGATTCGGAAGGGTATTGAGATCGAGTAACTTGTGGTAGCAATGGGGATTTATGGGCGATCAAGACCGGTGAGTCATATCCGTGAGAGGACATAAATCACATTGTGGATACTCATGAGAGGCCATTCATTGGTAGGGTCGCATCTAGTAGACTTGGGCTCATGGGTGCTCAAGACCGGTAGCCAACCCATGAGAGGACATGAGCAATAGGGTTATTGAGTCCGTAGTCCGAGTTGGTTGTAGCTATAGGAAACGCTGACTCTAGTGTGAAGGATACCGAAAAGGATTGCCCGGGGCGAGGAATGGACATATCTGGATCTAAGTTGATATAACCAAGTAGATGACTTGCATTTGGCTAGGCTTTACCTTGACATGCGCCAATACTTAGACCAATGGTGATGTGAGAGAGCGGTGACCTAAGTCCCAGCCATGGAATGTCCGGGAAGGATGCATGACCCAATTACCACCGGAGAACCCAAGATACCGAAATGGTTGAGGGAGAGTGATTTGAGACCTACCCAAGGAAGTATGGTGCTATGACTTAAAGCATGTTTGCCTATAGAGACCAGCATACATAGAGTTAGACTCATACATGCATTGTTTGTCTCATATCATATTACATCATGCTATGTTTCTACTATCATGTTATTTATGTTGTTATGGAATAACTTGCCTTACTGAGTTCTCTTGAACTCACTTCTTTCGTGCAAATATCTTTTGTTAGATTATACTGACTATGACGGTGTTGATGAACTATGATGGCGATCAAGATCGGAGGATCCCTCGTGGATCATGCTGCATGATTAGCCCTCGTGGAGTGAAGCATACTGCTTAATCGCAAGGTTTGTTTATGAAGCATTCTTAAAAGTAGATGGAACTCTAGTTTATTGATCCTTCCTTTCTTTTGGAATCGATGGTAATCTTCCATTGATTAGCGAACTACATTTCCGCTGTAACCGTGGAGTGAGATTCCGCCTCACTCTCTCTCTCTCTCTATATATATATATATATATTTATAAAGACATATCCACATTTATATATGAGTGGTAATACACTCCTTAGATTCCATAACTATACAATAGATAGTAGTATGGATCAGATTGAAGATGATGCTGAGTCTAGCATTAGAGAAGAACTTGACCAAAGAATCTGATGATATCAGAATTTAGGCTCAGACAAATAAGAGAAAGAGCTTTATTAAGGCAAGATACCAAAATGATAGAAGATGCTGAAAAGCTGTTATATTCCAAATATGGAATTAGTTTTGAAAAATTGATACCTGAGGGAAAGGAGACAACAGTAGAAAGATGTGAAGTATCTCCTAAAGACTCAGAAAGACTAGATAGATTCCTTAAAGATTCTGCGGAAACCAGAGAAGAAATAGAAGAAAGGTCCTATAATGATAAATCAGGATCTATAGATGATACCGAAGATCAGATGACTCTAATAGAACTAGCCAAAATCAGAATGAACCAACCTTATTTTGATGATTTTCCCTCAAAGATAAATTTTGAAAATGTTAGGATGAATACACAAGGAAAAACCCTTTGATCCTAACCAGCCTTATGGCCCAGCTAATTCAGACATGAGATGGGAAGATAGGCCTTGACTTAAAGTTGAACAGGTAGATTATCAGTTAGAAGGCATGGAACCAGGAGCTAGGATTAGGCCTAGAGGGAAACCAATGCCTATAGAACACCCCGTACAATTAGGAGTTGCTACACAAAACGGCAGACTCTTAAATTTAGGATTTCACGATCCTCAGATGTGGGACTCTATCCTTGAAGTTTAGAAACAAGGAGTAATTAATGAGTTCTATAAAGAACAAAGGATATGGACCGTAGATGATATGTACAGATACCTTGAAACATTTCTTGGAGAATCAGTTAAAGCTATTTGGGAAAGATTCAAGGTTGAATACCCCAATAATTTTAAAGCTACGTTAGATTTGGGAACAAATCCCTATAATTTTACTAGTTTTGTTCATATGATGTGTACTGGACAAGACCCAAATAGTATGCAAACTAAGCTACAACTTAGAGCTTTAGCAAGTCTTGAATAGTTAAGTCTCTATGACTATAGATACATAAAGAGATTCTTGAGATAATATTACTACTATGCCAGTCAAAGTGGTAATATATTTAGTCAAGCCATCATGGATAAATTATTTCAAAAGTTACCAGGACCTTTAGGTCAAAAGATTAAAGATTCTTGGGAGCCAGTGCCTAATGACCCCCTCGTTGATAATGTGTCAATAAGAATAACACATATCATGAATAAGCTTATGGAAGAGTGTACTTTCATACAAATCCAACAACAATTTCAGCGAGATAACTTTGGATTTTGTAAAGATGTCTTCACTTCCCAAGTATATGGAGAACAAGATATCGATAGACGAAGATCCAGAAGACAACACAGAAGACTTACTGGAAGAAGGAGATATGATAGATATATGAAAGAAGGTGAAGAAGAAAGACGCTTTGACCAAATCTGGCAACCTAGAGCTTCTATACCAAAGAAAGATTAGTATATGAGATGATCCAAGAGAAAGAAGCCTTTCTTAAATCCAGATAGACATGCAAGAAGATATAATCCACAGAGGAGTTATAAGAACAGATTAACTTGTTATAATTGTGAGTCCTTAGACCATTTAGTTAAAGATTGCCCTAAATTAGTAAATAGTACCAGCAAAAGAGCTGTAGTGGTAGAAATACCAATGAATGCTTAATTGTTGTAGATAAAGAAATGTCAGATAATGAGTCAGTATATAGTATTGTCTTAATAGATATACCATGTGAAGATATAGAAAATCCTTGTGAAGAAGATATGCCAGATTTATTTCATCAATTGGTAAACATTGCTATGATGAAATCAAGTTGTGAAAAGGACAAGCACACGTGGAAACATAGAGCAGGAAGTTTCCATATTAGATGTTCAGGATGCAAATTATACCCTGACTTAGATGTTAGATATCAATGTAGAACTTGTTTAGAAGAAAGATGTAATAAGTGTTTAGACAATCTTGTAATCCTTGTAGAACAAAGAGAGAAAAATGTTAGAATTACAGAATTAGAAACTAAGTGAGATTCCACTAAGATTGAATTACTACAAGATCAGATTGATATCCTTAATGCCAAAACTGAGGATATTAATTTAAACCCAGATGTTAAATGGTTTTCAGAGTTGCTATGCTTCCCAGAAAATCCGAGAAGCATAGTCTAGGATATGACATCTTTAGCCCTGTCGACCATATTTTAGCTGCTAGATCAATGACACAAGTAGATACTTATCTAACATTCCAGATAAACCCAAAATTTGGAATGATGATTAAAGAAAGATCTTCCTTTGCTAGTCAAGGAATCACAGTTATTGGAGGCATTATTGATGCAGATTTTGATGATCCAATAAAGATATTCTTCTTTAATCATTCAGAATTAGATAGACCTATTACTGTAGGAGAAAAGATTGCCCAGTTCATTATTCTTCCAAACTATGAACCTGGCCCAGATATACAGAGAAGAGGAGGATTCGGATCAACAAATATAGATATCCCTTCTACCTCAAACCTAGAAGTTGGAATAGCCAGAACTGACCAAGTTCAGTTATGCCAGCTAAAACCAGATTTAAAGGAGCTTGAGGTTGTTTGCCAACTCCATGTTAGAAACAAAGTTCATCACCTCAAAGGAATCATAGATACAGGATGTTCAGTATCAACCATTAACACTAAATGGTTCACAGATCCATCGGACCTAGTTGAGATTCCTCCCACAATTACAAGAGGAATAGATAATATAGGATATTCAGTCACTAAAAAGCTGAAAAATCCTCTCATTAGCTTTCAGACTAATTGTGGCCAAAGCCAATGGTTACAATTAGAAACAGTTCTTGTTAGAGATTTGCCATGGGATCTACTCATTGGCCTCAGTTTTATCTTAGCAATGGATGGTGCATTAACCATTAATGAACATTGTGTTCAGCTTACCAGATAAAGTGTTATCATACCTACTCTACCTCAGAGTTATGAGCGAAATGTGGTGAAGGGTGATAATCTTTTGCCTAAAAAGTGTAAATGTAAGGTCCCCGGATCTTGCAAAATTTCAAGATACTCTAATGACACAGATATATCGGAATATGAACCATGTTATCAGCTAGAGACAAACTATGTAGATTTCAAAAGATTAAACATCTCAGCTGATAATCAAATAAAGCAGATTGTAGAAAAGCTTGAAAAAGCTAAGGTTATACAAGATTCAAACCCGCTTGAACATTGGGATAAAGACAAGCCTTATATTAAGCTTGAGATAAAAAACCCAGATCTTAGGATTGTCATAGGTACTTCCTAAGTATAATACTAAAGATGATGAAGAGTTCAATTTACATATAAACAAACTCTTAAAGCTTGGATTAATCAGAAATTCTGATAGTCCCCATAGATCTGCTACTTTTATTGTTAATAAGGAATCTGAGAAGAAAAGAGGTAAAAGTAGAATGGTGATAAATTATAAGCGTCTTAATGATAATACAGTTGATGATGCTTATAATATTCCCAGAAGAGATTTCCTGATATCTCATATTGATAAAGCTAAAATTTTTAGTAAATTTGATTTAAAATCAGGTTTCCACCAAATTATGGTACACAAAGATTCCATTCCATGGACTGCTTTCATCACAAGCATGGGACATTATGAATGGCTTAGTTATGCCATTTGGTCTAAAAAATGCCCCTTCTATATTCCAGAGAATAATGGATCAAATTTTCTTACCTTATAGAAAATTTGTAGTTGTCTACATAGATGATATTCTGGTATATTCCCAGAATGAAAAAGATCATTTCCAACATTTGTTGACAGTATTCAAATTATTTAAAGATCATGGTTTAGTTATTTCCAAAAAGAAAATGGAAATATAAAAAGATCAAATAAAATTCTTAGGCTTGAATTTAGGCAAGGAACTTATATCTCTGCAAGACCATATTGCCGAATAGCCCTTGAATTCCCCAGATAAACTCGAAGGAGTTACCCAAATAAGATCCTTTATTGGACTAGTTAACCAAGCCAGAGACTTCATTAAAGATTTAGGAAAAATGGTTGGACCCCTTTATGCGAAAACCTCGCAGAAAGGAGAAAAAAGGTTTAACCAACAAGATATTACCCTAGTCAAAAAGATAAAAGAGTTAATTTCTAAGGTACAGCCTATGAGATACCCTAAAGAAGATTGGTTTCACATTGTTGAAATTGATGGATCTCAAGAAGGATGTGGAGCAATCCTCAAGATCATACCTAATGAGTATTCTACAAAGAATACTGAAGTTTTATGTAGATATGCATCGGGAGTACATAAGAATAAGACCCTAGTTGCAATAGATTTTGAAGTTGAATTAGTTATAAAAGGACTTGAAGCATTTGAGTTCTTTTTACAAAATAAGAAGTTTATGATTCACACTGACTATGAAGCCATAGTTAAATTCTATAAGAATTTGAATGAAAATAAGATTTCCCAAAGAAGATGGCTCGTCTTTTGAGATATAATAGTCAACAAAGGCTTTGATATCAAGTTTGAGCATGTTAAAGGAACTGATAATTTTATTGCAGATTATTTATCCAGGATTACATGTTCTCAGAATATTGCTACAGATGAACATATATTATTACATGATCCTAATTTTATTTCTGATCATGATTTAGATGACTGACCCAGCTAAAGACAAAGATTCGTCATCAAAGGCGAAAGATAAGATGCTTGAAGAAGCAATCAAAGATATAGTGGGACAGACCACTAAAGTTAAGAAAATTGTTAAGATTGGTTCTCCTAATCTAAAGGAGAAACACGTTCCAAAAAGATGCCAATTTGGGTAGAACTATTTGTTCTCTATCGATCCCAGATTCCAATTCAAGAACTTACATATATATATATATATATATATATATATATATATATATATATATATATATATGTATATTGGTATCATTTCCGCACTGATCTTCGGGGCTGTGGATCACACACTTGGGTATGCCAGATAGGGTACCGGCTGGGTGGATGTGACAATAAGCGTCCATGAAACTCAGAGTTTCATACCCGGCGGTTGCATTGATTAAGAGATCTATTCGGGGCAGAGAGTAGCAATCCTTGGGGCATGCCTTATTAAGGTCTGTGTAGTTGGTACACATCCTCCATTTTCCATTCGAGTTTTTGACCATCACAACATTGACTAACCATGTTGGACATTCGATTGGTTCAATGAATCCCAAACTCTTCAGTTTCTCGCCCTCACTGATAAGCATGCATTTATCATTATTTATTTGATTTAATTTCCCATACTTATTTAATTAAAAGAGAGATAATTGATTATTTTTGTGTATTTTTCAGGAAAAAGGTGATTTTGGTTATTAGAGATAATCTGGAGCAAAGTTGAAAAATATAATAGATATTGGTGGATTTTAAATGGCATTCAATCTTGCTGCCCAAGAAATCATGAAAAGTGAGATCTTAGCCAAATTGGAAATAGGTGGAGGTCTAAGGAACAAAATTGGTAATAAATTTGAAAATCGTGTAAATAGACCCACCTTCAATACTTTGGACATATCTTTCTCGGATGAGCTTGGATTGCTGTGATTCAAGATGCTATGGAACTATACCGAAAATATCTACAGCTTTCTAGTTATGAGTTTTTCCAAACTTCGAAAGAATAAAGGTCGAATCGACGAGTTTTAAGAGAGGGATTCAATGTGTGCGAGAGACATAAAAGAGAAGCCAGCCACAAAGAAGAGGAGAAGACGGCAAACACGGATCTTGGCCTCATCTCTCTCATTGCTCAAGAAGAAGGCCACATCTCTCTCTCTCTCTCTCTCTCTCTCTCTCTCTCTCTCTCTCTCTCTCTCTCTATGTTTCATCTTTATTTGTCTTATGAACTTTGTGATAATGAGTAGCTAGTTCCTTTTCTTTGGAATGTAGATGAACCATGCTTATTTCATTAATTTGATTGTTCTATATCTTCGAGTTGATTGTGTTTGAGTATGGCCAAAGATGTTCTATAGCTCAACAAACTAAGCGTGCCAAGCTTTGGCGAAGGACGATAGTCTTGCAAAAATATATCATATCTAGGAAGACCATCCTTAATTTGTTTTGAAGTGTAGAGTTATATCGGTTAGGGAAAAGCATTGGGGATTTGAAATCCCAAAGATCTTCATGTATTCATAGTTAAAGTTTTTGCATTAATTAATAGATTTAGTTTAAACTTAGTTTTGTTGAATTCAATCTTAGTAACTTAGCCTTTTAGTTCCCCACCTCGTTCAACCCTTCGCTACCCCACTTGGGCTCAGCTATTTTCCTCTTCCCCCCCCCCCCCCCCCCCCCCCCCCCCATTCCACCACCCCCCCCCCACACACCCCCCCCCCCCCCCCTCCCCCCTAAAACCCCTTTCCCTTGTTTGCTACTTCATTAAGAAGATTAGTATAGGATTTTATTTTTGATTGGTTAGCGACACGATCACTCTCCCCTTATAGCTTCATGCTTCTCAATTGAGAAATTTCTTCTTCTCTATATCATAGGCTTGGCCTTCGAGTCTATCCAAAGTTTATGTTCTGCAACTGAACGGTCAATGCCAGGCATGTCATTAGCCGACCATGCAAACACATCAATGTTTTGTTGAAGAAAATTCTTTAATTCCTCTTTGAAGTCTCCTGCCTGTTCGGACCTGATGAAGGTTGTCCTTTGTTCGTCCTCAGAATCCAATTGGATTCATTCCCGCTTCTCTGCAGGTTCAGCCTTTGTATTTCATCTTCATCCTAATCGTCATGCACTTCAATTGATAGAGTTGTGGCTTTTTTGGGACTAGCCTTATCCTTCAAGTATGAAACATAGCACTGTCTGGAGGTTTTTTTTATCAGAAGTTACCTCTCCAATCTTTTGATCAGTCAGGAACTTGATCTTCATGTGTTTAGTCGACACTACTGCTCCTAGCTTTGTTAATGAGGGCCTCCCAAGTATGACGTTGTATGCGGGCAACTCTTAATGACCAAGAAATTTACCCGAATAGTGACCTCCTTCGGGAAATTTCCCACTATGAGGTCCAGTTGTACCAATCCTTCCGCAATCGCTGATGATCCAGCAAATCCATATAAATGAGTTGAGGATGGCTTCAAGAAATCTTCCTCCAACCTCAGCTTCTCGTACGCTTGATATGACAAGAGATCTACTAATTACCTTGTATCAACTAGTGCCTGTGCACTTCCCGATGACCAATCTCCAATTTGATCACGATTGCATCATCATGAGGTGTGCATATGCCTCTTTCATCTTCTTCATTGAATGTGATGTTTTCCTCCACATTTGGTCTTTTTCACTTCTATGATTCTCCCGATCCCATGAATTTGGCTTTGGCTTTCAGTTTTCTGAGGGACTCGGGCTCTGGGCCCCCGAATATTGTGAGAATTGGAGATCGGCTTGCTCCTACAACTTCCTTTTCTTTTTTCGACCAAGGGGCTTTGGCTCGACGATCCCTGCTTTCCAAACCCTCCCTTCTTTTTTCAGCAGCTGCTCTTCTTTCTTGATCATCGCCTCGGCCTTTCACAAAGTTTGACAAATGCCACTGAGATATAAGCCTTTCAATGTCTGCATTTGTTCATAAAATGTCCGTAATCCTTGTGGAAACAACAATATTTTTCCATATTCCTCTCTTTAGGTTTAGTAATCATCTTTGGTGGCCACTTCAAGATATCTTGATCTTTGATTTGCATCAAGATTTTCAATTGTGGGGCATTCAGTGGTGTATACACCGCATGATTGGGTGATCTCCGCCTCCATCCTGAGCGCTATTTCCTGCCTTGATCGTTGTTCGGTACCTTCAATCCTTGGCCCTTTTTAGGTATATTATGATCTTTGTTAGAAGCCTTGATTTCTCCTTGCCGAGCGTTAAGGATCTCAGTAACTTCAGCCTGCTTTTGACACATTTGTACGAGTTTGGGATAGGTGGTAGGCATATCTTGAAGCAGTAGTTCTAGGAGTTTTCTGTTGGTAAGGCCTATGAAAAGAGCAGTCTTGGCTACTTGTTCATCCAAGTTCTCGATCTCCATTGTAGCTTTGTTAAACCTCTGCAAGTAGTCCCGAATAGACTTCTTTCTTTCCTTGCTTTACAGTGAACAATGTCTCCTTAGTTTTCTTGGTCTGTATCCCACTTTGGAAACGACCAATGAACTTTCGAGCCAATTCTTCAAAATCAAGTTCTTCCTGATGGTAGATTCGAAAACCACTTTTGTGTTGCTCTAATGAGTGATGATCCGAATACTCTACACATTATTTCGTCCGAATTACCAACAACAGCCATGGTTTGCTGGTAATAACTTATATGTGCAATTGGAACTCCCAATCCATCAAATGGGGAAAACGTGGGGAGTTTGAAACTATGGGGGAACTTATACCTGGTGATGTGGTTCACAAATGGAGTCTTCCTGATGACAGAGTATATGTCATCAGTCCTTCTTCCTCTTGTAAGTTGCCCTAATTTCTGATTAATATCCGCCAATTCCTAGATCAATGTGTACCATCCAAATACCATCTGTTTGAACATTGTCTCTACCCCAACGTTGGGTGTAGGGGTATGTGTATGCACCCCTCGTTCCCGTCTGGTAATGGTCCTGATCTGACTTCCCTGCGCCCGTTCTCAACCGAGTTGTTCATCCTACCTAGGTATTTCTACCACTCTTCTTACTCTTGATCGACCTTCCCAATCTTCATGAGGATTCTGCCTGAAGTTTTGGCCTTCAGTTTGAGATCTATTTCTCTGAGGAGAATGTCCTCGGACTGGGGAAAGTCATATCCCTTCTCTCTGCATTCGATCCTAGGCCTCCTCTTGATCATGATGATTAGGATCTCTAGGAGCTCCCAAACATCTTGCCACCGTCCGAAGCATTTGTTGCATCTCCAGAAATTGAACATGCATTTGATTCATTTGTTCTTGAAGGTTCTTTGGGTTGTTCAAGCATTCACCCCCAAACCAGTCCTTCGTCTTCATGGACTTCATCATCACAAACATGACTTCCTTTAGGAAAATCGTCTCCTACTTGGAGGAGGAGGAGGAATGCCTTGGTTCCTTAGAGTTGCTGATCTAGTAACCATGGCTTTTTGAAGTGTTTCCCACAGATGACACCAATTGATGCGTCCAAAATCTGCTCAGCCTTTAGATCCTTGAGAAATGACTTGCAAAACAGTGTTAGACGTGGCCCTACCGTGGGGTCGGGAGGCCACCTCCGAAGGCTAAGTTAGTTATGGAACTGATCACAAGGCTCTGACGAACTACAAAGCATGAATTGAATAAAATAGTAAAGGGAAACGATTCAGATACATTTACTATGTGGTGATGCCTTGTTTATATAGATTTTATCTCTCATTCCCTACTGTTGGATTCGTTTGCATCTTCCCTTGATGATCGTTGGATCTTTAGGGTTTTACCTTTTCCCTCGGAACTAAGGGTAGTTACCAATCTTGGCATGATCCCCGCTCTGGATCAATGGAAATTACTTATTATGACTTGATCACGTATCCCGAAATTTTGGGATCACATTTATATCTTTAACTGTAGTCTTCATCTTCACACAACTGGTGGGTTTAAGCCCCAAACCGGTCTCAACCATGCCAGGGCTGGTACTAAGCCGGATCTATGACCCGATTGTGGTTCAACCGAGTTCGGTTCTATTTTATCCATATCAATAAGGAACCCAACACCCTAGTCCCCACATAATTAGAACTATGTCCCTGTATAAGTAATTGATTCAAACCCATTCCAAAAACAATAGTAGCCAAACTTTAATTTTATGGAACCATGGAGCACAAGACCAATAAAAATCCACCTTAACTTGAATTGTATAGCCGACCCTGAAGAATACTAATATTGAAATTAACCTACAATAGCATTGCCTCTGCTTGAGTAGATCCTTGATAATTTATCAGTATGTCATGCAACATTCGTAAGAAGGTCAAAATCTTCAATAATTACTTCTTGCTAAATAAATTAATTATTATTGGTTACTTAGGTAAATAATTAGTTATCACTAGAATTTTGTAACACTTTCCATTCTATGTAAACATACTAAAAAACAAAGTATCCGCATCCATCTGCATATGAAGGTAATCTGGATACATTGGGAGTTAAAAGATCTAAAGAATTCATTTGACTAGTTTTACTCGGCCGAGTCATTAAAATGAGTCATGGCATTCGATTTTATTTTTTATGGATGTGCTTTGAAACAATAGTAGAAACCTCTTACATAGAGACAATAAATCTTGGGTTTGAAGTTCTATCCCTCCGTACCTTCTCTCTTCCTCCATTCGTCCTTATCCTCTCAGCTTATGAGCCTCTTATTTTACAACAGTAATGATTGGTACCTTTTAATGAAAAAGTGAAGGATTTTGTTAAGGATATAGTCGTCCACTGATGTTATAGGAGGTATTTCTGTTGTTTTGTATTATCCTATATATAAGATTAGAATATCCTTAATAAAGTCAGTTATATTTCTTCATATGGTATCGAGCGATTTTTCTTCACCTCCGAGATTTTGAAAAATCTTTTTGATCCTTATCTTTTGAGTGCTTGTTTTCTACGCCTTTTCTGGTTCTTGTTGTTGAGAACTCTTTTTTCTCTAATCTCTACTATGCCGTCTGATCTCTCTGGCGATCACTTTGATTCGTCTGCAATTGCTGCTCTTGTGCATTACAATGTTGCACCTCTTCAAATTGTGGCGTGCTCAATTTCTTCCCTTGCTTCGAGGTCACAATCTTCTCGGTTATGTCGACGGAAGCTTTCTAACACCTGCATCTCCTACTACTGCTGATTTGTGGGAGCACCAGGATAAGTTAATCCTTAATTGGATAATTTCTTCTCTCTCTGAAGAAATCATCCCTTATATTGCTAGCGCTCGTAGTTCTCATAGTGCCTGGCAGATCTTAGTATGTGTTTTTGCAAATCCGTCTCGGTCGAGGGTTATGGATCTCAAGGATTGTCTCTTTCAATTGCACAAAGGCCCTGAATCTATGGCTCTTTTTCTTCTTGAAGTGCGTTCTTTGGTTGATGCACTTGCTGCTATTGACAATCCAGTGCCTGATGAAGACTTAGTGCTTGCTGTTCTTTGTGCACTTGGTGATGATTGCAGAGATTTTTCTACCTCTGTGATGTGAGGCTTCTTGCTGATCCGATTACTTTCTTGGATCTATGTGGTCTCTTGATGAATCATGAATTACATCTTCGAAGTTCTTCAGCTTCTTCCACACACACGATGTTGACTGCTAATACTGTGAATTTTTCTGACAATCGTGGTGGTTTTCAACCTAGATCTGGTAATCGAAATTACAGATCTGGTTTCAATAATTTCAATCGATCTGCCAGTTATCGAAACCACACCAATTCTGATCGGTTTGGCCAGCCTCGATTTCTCTTCATCTCGTTCTGGTTACAACTCAGGTGGCACTTGTACACAACAGTCTGTTCATTCTTATGAAAACCAATTTTCTGGAGTTCTTCCACTTGACTCTCCTGGATCTGCTTCAGTTTCTTCTGCTCCACCACTACTTCCCACTCCACGCAAACAATGTCAACTCTGCAATCAATTTGGACATTTCTTTGCTCAATGCCCGCAGCATTATAATCAGGCATTCGTAGGTACTGTATCTTCTTCCTCTGTTTTTCTTTCTTCTCAGCTTCTCAATAATAACTTCTAGCTTTTAGATACTGGTTCTAATAACCATGTAACTACAGATATTTCAAATCTTGCAATTTTTTTATCCCTTTACTGGTTCTGAGCATGTTTATGTTGGTGATGGTAAACGTCTATGCATTACTCATCTTGGTTCTGCTGTTATGTCTTGTTGTGATATTTCGTTTCCTTGAAAAATATTCTTTGTGTTCTTGGTATTCATTGCAATCTCTTATCTGTTTCTCAATTTTGTCTTGATAATTCTGTCTTTTTTTTTTTTTTTTTTGATTCCTCTTCTTTTGTTGTGAAGGATTGTCAAACCCACCGCATACTATGCCACGGCCAGAATAGAAATGGTTTATATTTTCTTGAACTGCATCGTTCTTCTACTATTTTTTCTTCATGCATTGCCTTTGGTGCTACTCTTTTTTTTACTGACTGGCATCGCAGATTGAGACATCCCAATGATAACAGACTTTCTTTGCATCTTCGTCAATTGTCTATACCTACAGAAAATAAATCAACACACTGTGATGCTTGTTGCCATTCTAAGGCTCATTGCTTGCCGTTTCCATGCTCCACTTCGACTACTACTGCACCACTTCAGCTGATTAACAGTGATCTCTGGGGTGCTGCACTTGTGACATCTTTTGATTCTTTTCGCTACTATGTTCTCTTTGTTGATGATTTTACTCGTTATAGCTGGTTGTTTCCTATTACAAATAAATCTGATGTATGTGATGTCTTTGTACGTTTCAAACATCTAGCGGAAAATTTCTTTTAGTTGCATATTAAAATTTTTCGTTCTGATGGTGGTGGTGAATTTGTTTAACTTCATTCTATTTTTGCTGCATCTGGTATTTCCCATCAATTTTCATGTCCCTATACCCAAGAACAAAATGGTATCTCGGAACGGAAACATCGTCATGTTGTTGAATCTGCCTTATGCTTATTGTTTCAATCTGGTTTACCCTCTATTTTCTGGTCTGCTGCTTGTCAAGCAAGTGTGTATTTGCTAAATAGGTTACCCACTTCCTCTCTTGGTAATGTTCTCCTCTTGAACAACTTTTTGGTAATTCTCCGGATTATTCTACATTACACACTTTTGGTTGTTTGTGTTATCCTTGGCTACGGCCTTATGTAAAGAATAAACTTTTTTCTCGTTCTTTACCATGTATTTTTCTTGGATATTCTTTGTCTCATAAAGGATACAAATGTTTTGATCTTGCTTCTCAATGAGTGTATATTTCTCGTCATGTTAAATTTTTTGATGATGTTTTTCCTTATGCTACTTTGTCTGCGCCCTGTCCTCAAATTCTTGTTACTGCTTGGCATCTAGAACCTCCTACTGTTCTTCTTCCTTGTTCTTCCTTCTCAAGTGAACCCCCCCCCCCCCCCCCCTCTCCCCCACTTTGCTGGCCCGGTTCTCAGCTTTAGTGCTGGTCGACCCTGCCACCTCCTAAAGTGTTTTTTTTTGTTGCCCCCCCTTTGCCCCCCTTTTTTCCCCCCTTCCCCCCCCCCCCTGCCCCTGCTGCTTCCTCAACTGTTGCTGGTCCAACGGATTCTTCATGTTCTTTAGATGCTGGTCAACCATCTGCTCATCCTTTATCTTCTTTAAAAGAGCCCTGTTTAAATGACCACTTACTGTCATGAAATGACCATACAATTGAGCAAGAAGGATAGGCAAAAAGGGTTATATCTGTGCTCATAATTACATGTTACTTTATCTGGAAAGAAAGAAATGAGAAGGTGTTTAACAATAAAACACCAAATCCAGTGAGAGTACTAAAATGTACAAATCACTGGATTAAGGAGTTGAAACTACAGGAAGAAAATAGGGCACCAGGGGCCAACCTGGATTATGACTTCAATGCTGTAAATACAGTTCAAGTAGATAGGAACTGGTGTAATTACTTGCCTCAAACTAATAAAAATATCTTGATCTGTGCAGGGCTATCTTACCAGCAGCTAGGGATAATAGGCTGGAGCACTGGGATATGCAGTGACGGACATCTACACACCGTCAATTTTGGAAAGGCGACTAAAGGGATTTTGGACACCACACTTCTGGCAATACAACTGGGAATGACAAGAGCTGCAGAAAGGGGGACAAAAATAGATGAAATTTGGACAATTCAAAACCTAATCACAAAGCTCTTGCCAAGCCCATCCACAATGAAGTGGCCCCTTGACAAACTAGTATTATTTATGGAGCTAGCTAATGCTACCAAACATATGAAATTGGTTACATTCCCCAACCCAGTGCTCCAATTGTTTTTTGAACAATATGCAATGTATGCAGCCACACAGGCTCATGATTTTAGTCTAAGTGTAGACACTATATGTAAGTGCATCCAGCACTAATTTCTTTTCTAATGAAACATTTTATTTCACCAAAAAAAAAAAAAACTTGGTTCTACTGTTTCTCCTAAGGATTGTTTAACTTTGGACTGTAATCGGACTGAGACTCTAAATGATTTTAATGTTTGTAATAATGGACCTGCAATGCCAAATGGGTCTCATGGGCCTGTCCCAACTAAACTATCTAATCAGTTGAGCCTAGTTTCTAGGGAGCAAGATTTACTTCCAAATGGGTTTGCTACTGAATCTACTATTGTTTCTTTAGGCCCACCTACACATGTGATGCTTACACGGTCTAAAACTGGGTCCTTGCGCCCTTCTACTAAGTTGAATCTTGTAGCTAATAAAAGTGGTGATTCTATGCTTCCCACTTCTTATACCCAGGCATCCCGTCTCAAGTGTTGGCGTGATGCTATGGACGATGAAATAAATGATTACTTCATAATGGCACGTGGATTTTGGTTCCCCCTACATTGGCTCCAAATACAATTGGTTGCAAATGGGTTTTTCGTATCAAACGTAATCCGAATGGTACTATATCTAGGTACAAAGCTCGTCTTGTAGCTAAAGGTTATCATCAATGACTTGGTTTTGATTTTAGTGAGACTTTTAGTCCTGTTGTTAAACCTGCCACCGTGCGCCTTGTCTTATCGATTGCCGTGATGAATATTTGGATGGTGCGGCAACTTGATGTTACTAATGCATTTCTTCATGGGGATTTGATTGAATCTGTTTATATGACTCAACCCCCGGGCTATGTTGATCTATCTTGCCCTACTCATGTTTGTCATCTCAAGAAATCACTCTATGGACTTAAGCAGGCTCCATATGCTTGGTTTGCTAAACTTAGCACTTTTGTTCTATCATATGGATTTGTTGCTTCCAAGACCGATATGTTGTTATTCATCTATCGGACATTTGGGGTAGTTCTTTATTTTTTGATATATGTTGATGATATTCTCCTCACTGGTAACAATCACACAACTCTTCATGACTTTATTTCGCGCTCTTGGTGGTGCTTTTTCGATTAAAGATCTTGGTGATCTTCACTTCTTTTTGGGCATTGAAGCTCATCGCTATAAGGTTGGTTTGTTGTTATCTCAACATAAGTATATAATCAATTTGTTATCAACTACCAACATGGCCTCTGGCCAAGCCGTTTCTACTCCCATGTCTATTGAGGCTCTCACTTTGACCTCTGGTACACCTTTGGAGGATGGTACTTTATATCGTCAAATTGTTGGTACTCTTCAATATCTTGCTATCACACGGCCGAATATCTCCTATGTTGTTGGCCGTGTTGCTCAATATATGCATGCTCCAACGGATTCTCATTGGTTTGCTGTTTCGGTACCTATGTGGTACCTCTCATCATGGTCTTTTAATACAGGCCCAATCTCCTATGACTCTTCATGCTTACTCTAATGCTGATTGGGCTAGTTGTTTAGATGACAGACGTTCTACTTCTGGCTTTTGTATTTTTCTTGGGGCCAATCTCATCTCTTGGGCTTCCCGCAAACAACGCATTGTGTCTCGTTCTTCCACCGAGGCTGAATATCGTGATGTTGCTTCCGCAACTATCGAGCTTGTTTGGTTGCGCTCTTTGCTTGGTGAGCTTGGGCTTCATTTCCCACACCCTCCTACAATATGGTGTGATAATGTCGGGGCTACCTATTTCATGGTCAATCCTTTTTTTTCATGCTCGAACAAAACACTTAGAGATTGATTTCTATTATGTTCGTGAGCTTGTTACTACTGGCCTGCTTCATGTCCGCTATGTCTCAACTCACTCTCAGAATGTTGATTTATTGACTTAAGCTTTGACTTGATCCAGATTTATTCTTCTTCGCGACAAGCTTGCGGTTACTTCACGTGTTCCCGCTTTGCTTGAGGGGGCGTGTTAAGGATATAATCGTCCACTGATGTTATAGGAGATATATCTATTGTTTTGTATTATCCTATATATAGGATTATAATATCTTTAATAAAGTAAGTTACTATTTCTTCAGAGATATGACCCTTCCTATTCCCTCCCTTTAATATAAAATTACAAAAATGCAAAAAAAAAAAAAAAATTGAATCTTCAATGATGAGTAAAAAAAAGAAGCAAAAGCCTGGAATGAAATAAACAAAAAAAGTAGAAGCGAAAGTAACAATTCATCCCAGGAAAAAAAATGACTATCAGAAAGGAGCAATTGCGTGGTTACCTTACTCAGACTGGTTGACAGTAGAACAAAGGGTTGGTAGAGCCAGAGGCTTCTCCACCAAAAGGGCTATTCATGATCAAATAACGTAATTTAAACATTCGTCATGGATTGTTGTATTCAATATATATCTCATTGTGTGATTCACTCTCATAAAGAATCAAACGACCACCGTGACGCCGCGATTTGCTTGTTGAAAAAGGAAACAGAAGCCAAGTACGGAGGAGAACGGAAACTCAAAATTGCGTTTATTATGTCCTTTTCATCAGCTGCTTAACCAAAAAAAAAAAAGTCCTTTTCACCGGCTGATCTAGTGTTTTTTTTTTCGTCCAAAGCCTGATCTAGTTAATGCTCCCCACGGCATTGCAGAGACATGAAACTTCGAGGGTTTAGGCCTCTATGTCGACCATGGTTGGTTATTCTCTCAATCGGAAGCTTTTGCATGACAGAAACAAGTACAAATGGAATAAATAAGAAGAAGAAGATGAAGAAAAATGTCGATATGCCCATCCAAGAATATGCCCTGTCTCAGAATTCCAGCCTTCGGCTAGTCCAAAGACTGTAAACTGGAACTAAAGTTTGAGTTTGGAATCACTTTGCTTCCAGACAGGAGAAGGTACTGCGGCCGTTAAGTGAATACCCACCAAGTTGTACAGTATTTGATATTCTCTTTTCTCTTTTTCCTTTTAATTTTCTATGTTTTGTTGATTTTTGTTTTCCTTTGATATTGTAAAGCTTGAAATGGAATACCAGATACCGTCTATGATTGTGATATAAATATAGTATCCTTGCCTTTCCTGATTTGAGGAGCTGTCTCTGTTGCATGTTGATAAATTTTGCATTCTAAATTTGTGAACCCACCTGATGCTAACGGTCAAATGTGTCTTCCCAGATGCTGTAGGGCTTGTTGGAACCGAGGCTTATTCAAAAACTGGAGAGTTGCTTCTTTCATCTTAGGTATTTGCATTGATTTTGTGGTAGATGTTATTCATGTATATTCTAAATTAGATGTATCTATTAACCAGAAGCATTCATAGTTTAAACAATTACATCACCAGTAATAATCAATTTAGTTTTCCCATGGCAGGGTTAGTTTTTAGCCAGAACTTGGCAAATATTGTTGCTGTGTCAAACTTGATGTCATATCTGATGGATGCTTTGGATGAGAAACTCCCTATAGCTGCAGCAACAACTAACATAAGAATAGGTATCACTGCCTTGATGGCAATCTTTGGAGCTCTTCTTGGTGATGCTTACATAGGTCGCTACCACACACTACTCTATGCCACCATCGTTTATGTCACTGTAAGAACTTCCAAACTCAACTGCATAAAGCGTAATTCCAAATAAATGAGATCTTCTACATGATCCTTGCTTTGCTTTACAATTCTATCTATGATCTTTTCTTGTCTTTTTTTTCCTCTCCTTTTTTTCTTTGGGTGGGAGGGGGAGTGGGATGGGGTTGGGAGGGGTCTGATATCTATGATCAGACTCGGAAAATTTTACCCAGAAAATGCTGGGTCTGAAAAATGACTCCTTTAGTTGGCATTTTACAGTTCCAATTAGTGAGATCATGATTTCAGTTGCCAGATTACCAAACTTGATTTTCATGTTTAGTTTGTTTCAGCTTGTTTTCTCACATATTAAGCTTTTGCAAAAAAGGGGTTGTCCCTTTTAGCAGTTTCAGCTTCCCATCTAGTTTTGAAGACAAAGGCTTATATTGGCTCGGAGAGAATTGCAATTTTCCGTGTCGGCTTGTTTCTTGTAGCACTTGGCAAGGCTGGTATTGCTCCTACATTAAAAGTCTTTATTGCTGATCAATTAACTTCATGTGGTGAAGAACTGGCAGATAAGCAAACCAGGGCTTCTATCAACTTTTGGTGGTTCACTGGAGTGAGCTCAGGCGCAACTGCTGGCATTGTCTTGCTTGCCTCAGTTGAAGGCACACAACACTGGCTAATGGGTTATGCTGTCCTAGCTATAACCATGTTAGTCACACTATTGGTCTTCATTTATGGAAAGTCAGTCTACAACTACAGAGCACCCTGTGGGAGTGTCCTAGGACGTGCTTCGAATGTTCTTGTAGCTGCCATGTTGAAGAGACATCTCAAATGCCCATCTGATGCTTGTCAACTCTATCAAGGGGACTGCTCACAGTTGTTGCATCAGACAACTGGCTTGAGGTGGCTGATCTTCCTCTGCCTGTGTATGCCATTATACAGTGTACATCACTGACTAACATACCTACAATGCAGGTTCCTTGACAAAGCTGCCATCATAGAATCACTGCCTGAGGATCTTGAGGTACAGAGAAACAAATGGAGACTTTGCTCTATGACGGAAGTTGAAGAAACCAAGCTTCTCTTACGAATGTTTCCCATGTGGACAACATTCCTCATCTATGGGCTAGTGAGGTCTTTAGGGAGCACTTTCTTTCTCCAGCAGGGAAGCAACATGGACCGTAACGTTGGTTCAGTAAGGATTCCTCTTCCTTCCCTATTAATGTTTTCCAAATTTTCAAGTGTGCAAATTGGTTGGCAGTGCAAGCAATTGTCAAAGAAGATGCCTGGATTCCGACAAACATTTACCTCCCGAAGAAGAATTGGAATTGGAATGCTTTTCTCTGTTCTTTGTTGTTGCACTGCTTCATTGGTAGAGATTAGGAGGTTAAGTGTTGTCACACAACATGGTTTACTAGATAAGCCTAAAGAGACTGTCCCCATGAGTGTCTTATGGCTAGCTCCCCAGTTCTTACTGCTAGGAGCAATGGATGGATTTGTTCATTCTGGCATCAAGATTTTTTTCCTTGGACAAGTTCCTGAATCAATGAGGAACTTTGGACCTTCGTTCTCTGCAAGTGTCATTGGCACAGGAAGCTTACTCAGTGTTGCTGTCATTGCTGCATCAGATAAATCCACCAGACAAGGAGGAAGACCAGGTTGGTTTGCAGATACTGTAAACAGAAGCCATTTAGATTATTTTTTTTGGACAATAACAATTTTGAGCTTTATCAATCTTTGTTTTTATGGGTTGATCTTGAATATTTATTCCTTGAAGAAAGCATCAGGAGAATCTGAACTCAATGGTTACATGGATATAAGTTTATGAAAAATTTGAAATTGATCATATAGTTTGCACTCTGGGCATGTGAAATTGTTCTTTTATTGCTTCTGCATGTTATTTTTCTTTTAGCCGTCTCCTTTTGCTCATTGAAGATGTGATTGTGATTTTTTATCCAACAATATTCCCATTAACTTTCTTGGGTATCTTGTACCAAAAGCTGCTCTAATGCCTTTACCATTATAATTCATTTAGTAGACATTTTGTTACCAGTGTTAGTGATGATTCCAGTACTTTCATTGATGATCAATAGACTAGATATCATAGCATACACAGAACAACCCCTGCTGTAACCGATGACTTGATGATGCATTAGGTGAGGCCGCCAAAAGACCCAAATGAGCTCTTGCCTGCTTGCTTTTGTACAAGCTGAGCCGGATGTGTGACTCACGTGTGGCCGGAGACTAGTTAGTCATTATCACTAGTAACCACTAATTATTGAGTGAATCGCAATATTGGTACACCTCCATTGCAAACTTTGACATCACTGATGTTCTCTGTTTAATACTGCAAAACATTGTGACAGCAATGTGCTACTACTGCAAGCTTGTGTAGTAAATTAACCAGCACGATTCCCTTCGCTTCTCTCAACATATCGGCAGATTCTATAACAGCTCTAGCCCCTGCTGCTGAATCCATCACAACAGTCCAGTAATAGCTCACAAGAGAACTCTTTTACTAGAAATTCACTACTCTATTTCAGGTGGACATTTTAAGGTCCTTCAGTTGTATGTGACTTTGAATCTCAAACCCTATATTTTAAGGTATGGTTCTTCCAATTGGCACTCTTTTGTTTTTCCTTGTGTAGTTAGATCCCACTTACATACTTGAATCTTGTCGACTTGGTAGTAGTTTTTCTCTATGTTATCACTCTAGTTTGTTATTAGTTTTTCCTTGATTGTTTGGAAGGAGATTGTGTAATTGATGTGTTACAAGATCAGTTTTTTCAAAGGTTCTAGGGCTTCAATTTAGCCAAAAAGGATTCTGATCAATTTTTTCCATTAACTGCATGGCCTTTATTGAGTAGGGAATGGACCTTTAAAACCATTGATAAGAAACATGAAAAATTGTGCAGAAAATTGAGCAAATGGGAGAGAAGGGACAAAAAAGAAAATCAGAGTCATATCCTTGTATTGTTATGCAGGAGTAGCTAGAACTGACATTGAGGTAAAACTCAACTCTAGCCTTGCTATATGCTTGCAGAGTTCCCTGGATTTGTTGTTGTATAACTAGAAAACAAGCAAGGAACTAGTAGAAAATTTTAATGGAAGGGACATAGGAAATAGGTGAGAGAGGTCCACTACTATCACCTAGTGGTTTGACATGCTAAGGAGGGTCTAGGGGTGCAAATTTGGCCCTACTGGTCCTGGCTCGCCTTGTTCCGCTTTGAGCCCAAACAAGACATGGGTTAAGATTTTGGCCTTGAGAGTGGCTTAGGGTAAAAATATTCTAGCCTTGAATTAGCCAAGAGCACGCATGGGATTAGTATTTGTCTTATCCAACTCGTCCCAACCTATCCTTGATTTTGGCTTTGATCCTGACTCTAATTTTGTTCCTGATCTCAACCATGATTTTGTCCTTGATCTCAACCATGTTTTTGTCACTGATCGTGGATTGTTTTATGGTCAAGGAAACAATATGGAGTTTGAGTTGTTGTATACTTATTTGTATTGTTTTTCACTATGCCAAATATATCAGTTATAAAATAAAGAGAAAATATATTAGATACAAAGAAGAAAGACAAGATGAGTTCAATCAGAAGTGATTCATTCAATTGAGTGTATTACATATTTATAGTAGAAGGAACATCTACTCTGATATGGAAATACAATATATGATTCTTGCACACAATAAAGATATTCTTGATATGGAAAGATAGATTGCCGCCCAAGATAGAAGGTACATAGAATGGAAATATTGACTGCCAATATTGTGTAATGAGATGGTTGTGATCTTCACCAATATTGCATCCTGAGGTAATTGAGATCTTCAATTGGAAGTACAATCTCTTTGGGGTAATGGACATCCATAATAAATATTATTTATAACACTCCCCTTGGATGTCCATCAATAGATAATGTACCTCATTAAAACCTTACTAAGAAAAACCCTGTGGGAAAAAATCTTAGTGAAGGAAAAAGAGTATACATATCTAAATAATACGTATTGGTAGCTGCCTCATTAAAACCTTACCAGGAAAACCCTGGGACAAAACCTTGGTTAAGGGAAAAGAGTGCAGACGTATTTTACTCCCCCGATGATAACATCATTGAGTATCTTTGAATACGTACATTCCATTATCATATACCAATTTCTCAACATTTGAAGTAGGCAACGCTCAATAAATAAACCTGTCAAGTTATCACTTGAACGAATTCAATGAACATATATTTCACCATTTCATTGAAGATCAAGAGTGAAGAAGAATTTTGGTAAAATATGCTTCGTTATATCTTCTTTGATGTATCATCCCTTCAATTGAGCTTTGCATGCAGATAAACTTCATATAATATTGTTGAAATTCCTTCTTCTAGTAGAAGACTGCATGCTTCATGAATGTGTTGTATCATTGATCTTAACCAAATATAAAATAGCTAACATTCACTTGAAAATAAATAGCATGTTTGAGATCTAGTTTTATGTAGATCAGATAAATATCCTGTATCTGCAAAACTAGTAAGTTGATATCCACATTCATAAAATAATATCATGTCAATAATTTCTCACTATACTTTAACATTTCATTGTCTTCGTATTGGAGAATAAATAAATCTTGTTAATACACTTATAGAAAATGCTACATCCGATTGTGTATTATCGGCAAGATACATTAATGCCCCAATTGCACTAAGATATGATACTTCAGACCAAGAAATTCTCCACTGTTTTCTTGGGGTCGAAATGAATCTTTCTTTATATTGAGCGATCTCACAACCATTGGGGTACTCAATGGATGTATTTTATCTAGATAAAATCTCTTCAAAATATTCTCTATATAAGTTGATTGATGAACGAATATTTCATTCGTCAAATGCTCAATTTACAAATCAAGACAAAACATTGTCTTTTCAAGATTTTCATTTCAACTTTCTTAAAATAATCTACTGCTTTTGGAAACTCTTCAGAGTTTCGATGATATTTAAATCATCATCATATATACTTACTAAAATTAGATCCATATCCTTTAATAAAGGCACAATAATAAATTAGATCATTTTTATGCTTTTCATTTAGTAAATATCCACTGGAGATTACCATATATGCCTTGATAATCTTTGAAGCATTATTGAACAAACTTCCTAGGAATTTTTATATGCTTCTGTCATTTTGAATCCTTCAGGATTTTCATATATATTTCACACTCGAGTGAGTCATATAAATAGGCTGTAATAATATCCATTAGACGCATGTCAAAATTTTCATATACTTTGCCATTAATAAGATATCTGAAGGTGATTGCATCCACCACAAGAGAACATGTTTCCATGTAATCAATGCCGGGCATCTGCGAAAATTCTTGTGCCATAATTCATACTTTATATATCACGATTTCATTATTTTTCTCATTTCATTTTTCGCGAAAACTCAATTGTACCCCACGGCTTTATACCTTCGGATGTTGGACTACGTGTCCAAAAACTTTAATTTTCAAGCGAATTCAATTTCGCTTGAATTGCGTCTCTACATTTTGGCCAATCATTTCTTGATTTATATTCATCAACAAATTTATATTCAAGATCCTCATCTTGATGTATTATTTCAACAATAACATAATATGCAAAAATGTTGTCGACAACTTTATCTTTTCGGTTCCATCTTTTTCCCGCAATGACATAACTAATCGAGATCTCTTCATTATTTTCGTGTACTAACCTCTTCCGGGTTTCATGAAAGTTATGTCTTCAGGATTTTCATAATCAATTGTCTCCATTTTATGATCATTTTGATCATTTGCTCCTTTCTTTTTTCTAGGATTTTATCCTTAGAACCGATTGATCTTCCACATTTAAAACGTGGTTTAATTTCATTTGCACTGATAGATTGTCCTGCTGGGACATCAATTCTAATTGGAGCATTTACACTTGGAATATGAGATTTAGTAACTCTTAGCAGTCAAACAAATCTGCAATTGATTCACAATATTTATTGCATTATCCTTTGAACTTCAAATTCACAAGGTTGCTCGGCGAGGATCTAATGAGATAGTGATAATGCATTACAATCAATCTCTTTTTCCAATTGTTTATTCTCTCCCCCTCATGTTGGAAAAACTAATTCATTAAATAAATCTCCTATCATTGGCAATATATTGCATTATATAAGGAGATTTATATCCAACATATATTCCCAACTTTATTTGGGAACTCATCTTTGTGCTACTTGTGGTGGAGCAATTAGAACATAAGCCGCACATCCAAAAATTTTAAGATGAGAAATATTTGGCTTCTGACCATAAGCCAATTGTAATAGGGAGAATTTATGACAACCTTTTGGCCCGATGCGTACAAATGATGCTTTGTTCTCATAAACAATGGTTTAGCAATTAATTGGAGACAATTAATAAATAATTTTACCAAACCATTTTGGATATAAACATGAGTAACAAAGCTATTCAACCGTGATCTCAGTTGTTATACAATAATCATAAAGCCCGAGATGTAAATTCACCAAAGATTATCAAGACAAACTGTCTTTATCTTATAATTCATAAATTATGCTCTTAATCTCATTATTTGAGCAAACAATCTCGCAAACACCAAATTGCGAGTTCATAATGAACATACATGTGACCACTTTATAGATGCATCTATTAAAATCATATATTATCCGAATGGTCCACATGATGGGTGAATGGGCCCATACATTTCACCCTCTATACGCTTCAAAAACGTAGAATGTTCAATCTCAACTTTAGCTGGTGAATATTAATAATAAATATTTCTTGAGAACAAACAATACAAGAAAATTCACTTAATTGAAGAATCTTCTGTTCTTCAATGGATGACAATTGAATTTTCAATAATTTTTCGCATCATACTTGATCCGGTATGGTCCAACCGGTCATGCCAAATAATAAAATTATTGGAATCAATGTTCATTTGATTTACCCAAGCATGTGTTTCAACCATGCGATATTCGTGTAGTACAAATTGGGAGAAATATCTAATAACTTTGTATAGATATTTACTTATACCATTATTTGTAGTCTCAATCCGATAATAATTTTGGCAAATAGCTTTGAAACTTAATAAGTTTCTTTGAGACTTACTACAAAATAATGAATTATTTATAACCAATTTTATCTCCCGATAATAATAGATTAGCTCTTCCGGAGCTTCCAATCAATGTTGTACTACCGATTTTATATGAACATTGGCTTCCGTATCATCAAATAAGAGAAATATGTATATTTTTCTCTCGAGATAATATGCGTCACAAAGATATAAGAGAATATTCACATTCTTCATCAAAATGAAACAAAATATATTAAAAGATATATAGAAAGTCAATAAAAAAAATTTATAGAAGAAAAAGATTAAATTTAAGATAAACTAACATATGAGATGAGATTTGAAGAGAAAAGAATTACATAATCAAATCTTCAACTATTATCTTCAAAGAAGTTTGCAGCATCTAGATATGTAGTACATGTGAGGCCATCAAAATCATTCCTTTTATAGGCAAAAATTGCTCAAGTATCATGATTTTGGAAAATCTAATTTATCTCCACATTATTTTTATTTCTTTAATTAAGGCTTGACAAAGCTTAATTAAATATTGTGGAGTATGATAGATACATGTCTAATAGCTTTCATACCAAATCGGTAAAAAATATTATCTTCACTTCTTGAATTGTTATATTGAGAATCCTTATTATTCTCTTATTTACTTCCATAATAATGACGGTAATTATTCCGTCTTTTGCCTCATCCTCTTCCACAGTCATGACCATAATTTTAATTTTGCCTTCTTTCGGGCATATCATGAATTGTTGCATTCACTTCAGGAATGGAACAGAACCAATAAGACGAGCTTCATGACTTTTCATTAATAGTCCATTATTTTACTCAGCCACAAATAGGCATGATATCATTCGAGTATTTCTTAAAACTCCTTTTACAATATTACTATTGTAACAACAAATCAAACTTGAAAATTTGCGATATTTTCATGAATAATATTTTCTCCTTATAATTTCAAAAGAGAATTAATTTCAAAAACTACGAATCGTATTTATTTACGCTTCAAATCTTGCAACTTCATGTGCATCCGGCTTTATTTCGCTTCAAATCTTGCAACTTCAGTGCATCTGTAGAATCGTACTTATTTACGCTTTCAAATCTTGCAACTTCATGTGCATCTCAGAATCGTTTATTTCGCTCTCTTGCCTCCCCGTTTTTCGTTCTCTTCCTTCTGTGCTCCGCTCCATATTCATTTACAATTTCAAATCTTGGAACTTCGGATGCATTTAACAATCTTTGTGGTGCAAAGCTAGCAGCCACTATATACAATAAATAAAACCACAATCATTAAAGCAACATAATATCTTATTATTTGATTGATTCTTATATTCAATAAAACACATACCTTTTATCATGATGCACTTACATTTCAAGATGGACAAGGTAAACTCCATTGTTTACAAAAACGTGCGAGGAGATCGATCATTATTTTCACTTTGGAATAGAAAACATAATGATACATTGTCTACTGTCTTTCTTCTCAAAACGCAATACTTCGAGCGGATTCGTTCTTCGAGCGGAATCGTGCTGATAACGTGTTATAAAATAAAGAGAAAATATATTAGATACAAAGAAGAAAGACAAGATGAGTTCAATCAGAAGTGATTCATTCAATTGAGTGTATTACATATTTATAGTAGAAGGAACATCTACTCTGATATGGAAATACAATATATGATTCTTGCACACAATAAAGATATTCTTGATATGGAAAGATAGATTGCCGCCCAAGATAGAAGGTACATAGAATGGAAATATTGACTGCCAATATTGTGTAATGAGATGGTTGTGATCTTCATCAATATTGCATCCTGAGGTAATTGAGATCTTCAATTGGAAGTACAATCTCTTTGGGGTAATGGACATCCATAATAAATATTATTTTTTTTTTTTTTTTTTTTTTTTTTTTTTTTTTAATAATATTATATTGTTTTTTTTTTTTTTTTTTTTTTTTTTTTTTTTTTTTTTTTTGTTTTTTTTGTTTTATGGTGGGTGGGGGTTTTTTTTTTTTTTTTTTTTTTTTTTGTTTTGTGGGGGTGGGGGGATTTGGTATTATGAAGTTAAGAGATAATAAAGCACACTTTTTCCTAAAAAAAAAAAAAAAAAGCGGGGGGGGGGGGGGGGTTTTTTGTTTTTTTTTTTTTGGTGGGGTTTTTTTTTCCCCCCCTTTTTTTTTTTTTTTTTTTTTCTCACTTTTTTTTTTTTTTAATTTTTTTTCCCCCCCCCCCCCTTAATGGTGTTAGGGCCTGTTTGGTTACTTGAGTCTGTAGATTTCAAAAATTTAGAGATTTCAAATCTACAGACTTCAAATCTCTAGAGTTATGGTTCGTAAAATTAACTGTTTGGTTAGTTTGAATTTTTGGAATGAAATTTCTAGATTTATCTTAAAAAAATATTTATTGAATTATGGTTCAAATCTTTAACGCTTTGATAGTATGGATGAAATCTCTGGATTTCACCTCATACCCATAAATCTACAGATTCACGTTTTTAGTGTAAAAATGTGAATCTCTAGATTTCATGAATCTAGAGATTCACACAACCAAACAGGTAAAAATCTCCCATTTGTGAATCCAGAGATTTGAAATCTCTGGATTCGCATAACAGGGGGGGGCAAACAGTGTGGATTTTGTTTTTAAATATATATATATTTTTTTTTTTTTTTTTTAAAAAAAAAAAAAAAAAAAAAAAAAAAATATTATTTTTTAAAATAAAATTATTTAAAAAAAATATATTTAATTTAAATATTTTTATTTTAAAATTTTTTTTTAATAAAAAAAAAAAGCCCCCCCTTATTATAAATAAAAAAAAAAGAAAAAAAAAAAATTTTAAGTGAATTTTTTCTTTAGATTTTGCTTCTTTATCCCTAATTTACCAAAAAAGGCATTGGGGGGAAAAAGAATTTTTTAAAAAAAAAAATTAAAATAAAAAAAAGAAGAACAGTGATTTGGAAAAAAAAGAAATGAATCTCTATGTGTGTATTATAATTCTTAGAATTTACGTAAAAGAACAAAACGACGGTGATTTCCGCTGCAGTGACATTTGTTAATGAAGATCTTACTGTACTAGGATAAAGTAGTAATAAAATCAAAGTTCAAGGGAGTAACAATAATGATCATTTTTTTTATATTTTATTCTTAAGGATAATTATTAGTGCCCCTTGTACCATAGCTTAGTTTTTTTTTTTTTTTGGTAATTGTACTATAGCTTAGTTACTACTCTATCCTTTACACTTTTTGAAATAATTAATCTAATCTTAAATTTTGCACGTAATTACTGATGTCCTCTACTGTTAAGTTTGATTGATTAAGTGATGACATGGCATCTTTAATTTATCTAAAGATTTTAAAAATAACTCTAAGGTTTTATATTAGTTATTTATACTTTATATTAAATTACATTATTATCGTTTGTAATAAAAAAAATAATCCTAGTTAAACGATCTTTTTCTCTAGTCAAAATAAAGAGAGAAAAGAAAACAAAAACTCGTTTTGTTCTCTTACTTTGCAAAATTAAAAAACAAAAGTTTTTTTTTATCCAGTTCCTCTCAACGATCTTAAACCCAACTCCAAGAATGGTAATGTCTTTTTTTTTTTTAGCTTTTATCTACTTACATTCCAATTTTATGCTATTTTTTTAGTTTTTGTTATTTATTTTTCAATTTGATGTTCTCAATTTTACGAAATTCCTATTTCTAGTAGGTTTTTATTTATTTACTTTTTGATTTGACGTTATCAATTTTAGGAAGTTTCTACATTGATAGATTTTTTTTTTGGGATGGGAGGGGGGCGGGGGGATCGGAAAACATAAGAATACAAGCCTAAAATTGGTATTTCATATTTTTTTAGAGACAATTACTGTTGCCCCCTATGCTTTTCTCTATTACTAATCCAACTTCATTTTTTACAAAATTATTGTTGTCCCTCCCTTCTAATGGTGTTAAGTAGTTGTTAAGTTTAAATATATAATATCCATTTTGCCCTTCATTAAAATTAATAAATTAACAATCAATACTATCCCTATTTATAAACACCTAAGTAAATACTAGTTTTACACTTATTTTCAAATTCCATTCATTTTGACCCCCCCAAAAAAAAAACCCCTCCATTCATATGTTGTTCTCTCTCTTGCCCATTTATAACAATGAATTAGGACTACGAACCTTGTTCCTTGCTAAACATCAAATCTTCTCCCAAAAAGTTCATATCCGCCAATGTGCCTTCTTTTTCATGGCTACGCCAACTCCTATTCAGGGACTCTAGCATCAGTAAATTTGACAATGATGAATCACAATCACAAACATTGTTATGGTGACATAGATTTTAAATCCTTGAAGCAAGGGTTTATTTCCTTATTCTTTCTACCTTCTATCAAAATTTTTTTTCCTGATAACACTTATGTTATTCGGTTATGTTAGCTTATTTTAATGTTTAAAATATTCTTCTTCCTTGTCATCTTCTTCTACAAATTTCTCTACAAAACTTCCCCATAAAAAAAAAAGAAATCAGTTAACAGAAATAAATATTTTTACCAAAAAAAGAAAAAGAATTAAGTATTCATCATCATCAAAAGAACTCGATCATGTTCTTACTTACTTTTTTACTTACTATGTTTTTCAAAGTAGTATTTCCACTTCTTCAATGTCAATTTCAATAATTCTATGGTCTATGATTATGAAATCCAAATCAAATTGTGTAATTATCTGTATAAGCAAAATAAGAAAATGGATTTATTTTCTTCATCTGTAGTTTCAATTTTGAGTTTTCTTCAATCACTTTTTCCCTTTATACGAATATTTCTTTTTAGAGAAGAAAACATATTTATTTATTTGATCTTTAGTTTTCATTTTGAGTTTTATTCTTTTATTTCTTTCATTTGTTTGACCATTTCTTAATACAGAAGAAAACAATCATTTCCTTGATCTTCAGTTTTTATTTGGAGTTTGTTTCAATCACTTTTTTTTTTGTTTATCCAACCATTTCTTTATAGATAAGAAAATGGATTTATTTCCCTCATCTTCAGTTTCTATTTTGAGTTTTGTTCAATCAATTCTTTCCTTTATTCGACCGTTTTTAGAGAAGAAATTGGACTTATGGTTCATTTTCCTCAGTTAATTAAAGGTAGTTTTGTAACTTGATAGAAAGGTAAATAAGTAAAGAGAAAACTCCAGGGTTATTTTGGGGTTTTCGAGAAAATATAAAGAAGTCATATCATTAGTAAACTAACAAAGCTTGACGATAGGGGCGTTAAATTGTAAACAAAGTTAAAGATTAGATTAATAATTTTAGAAAATATAGGAGATAAAGTAGTAATAAAATCAAAGTATAGGGGGGCAACAATATTCACCATTTTTTTAATGATGATAATTGGGTTTTAGTTTCTTAGTTCTAAAAAGGCAAAATAGACGTTAAACATCCAACTATAGCTGTCTCTTAGCACTGTTAGAACTGAGGGGGGCAATAGTAATTTAATAAAGAGTAGGGTCCCTTTAGTAATTAAGCTATAGTACATGGGGCAATAGTAGTGATCCTTTGTTTTTATCTAACTGTTTAGATTTAACAAAAGATAAGATTATGAATGTTCTATGTCTGTTGTTCTAAATCTAGGTAAGATATTAACATACCAAGTATAGTATCTTCGAAGCTTGTATTTATTGTTTGATTTTTATTTTGAAATTAATAGTAATTTGGATTTTAGAAAGTTTCATTGTTTGATTGGGCATCTCACTTCCATTTTAATTGAGATACTTTTTATATTAGAGTTGCTAGGTCAGGGGCAAGGCCAAGGTTAGGGACAGGCCAATTAGGGCCAAGACAAGGCTAATCAGGGATAGGCTAGTTTAGGATAGGGACATGGCCAATCAGAGATAGGGGTAGGGCTAACCCTTTCTGTCCTTGCCCAATTATGGACAATCAGAGCATGATAGTGATGGGCTTGGCCTGCCAAGGTTTAGTGTCGAGGACATAAATATTAGGTATGAACATTCAGGGTTGGGATTGGTTTTGAAAAAGCCCAACCCATCCGTCCCTATTGCAGCCCTATGAGGGCTTATAGGTTGCTTTCCAATTGTAGCCATTGGAAGGACACCTATGTGAAGGATAACCAAAATACTTTCAATGAGTCATGCATTGGGCATCGAGCAACACAAGTGTAAGGGAACCTTTGATGAACAAAATCAAGGCACTTTAGACTTCTGTTGCACGGTCACAAAGATTAATGGGCATCCTCACTATCAAGGAAACCTATGCGTTGTAGTTCATCATGACTCAAGAAACCACAATAAAGGCGGAACATTGCCAAAGACTCATAATGCATATTCACATTATATTCATACCTAGCCTATGCTTGATCTCTTTTTTTCTTCTATTTTTTGGCCAAAACATAAGAGCAACAATGTATTAGATGAAAGAGTTTAGGTCAAAAGACATGTACAAACGAGAGGAATCCACAATAAACAACGGTGGTATACCCCACCAAGATCGATTAACGGATAATCTGCAAGCACCCCTAGCAAGAAAATTAGTAAAACCATTGCCAATCTTAAGAATATAACTAAAAAAACCCTATGCAAAGAAGAACAACGCTTCAAAATATCTATAACTAAATCGAGACACATCCAATCTAAAAATGATTGGAGACCTTGGAGAGCACTAATAACAAGTAAACAGTCCGAATGGATATGCAAATCAACTGCTCCTAAAGAAGAGCTAAGAATAATGCCATCTCTAATGGCTTCAAGTTCAACTAAAGTTACTGAAGCACTATGTCCACATTTGCTTTGAGTTGCTACAAAACCGCCATTATAATCCCACATGATGCACCCTCTACCTCCTTTGTGTCAAGTACTATCCCATGATCCATTTACAAAAATTTGAAAGAGAGCAAGTTCTTCATAAATAATATGGCTAGGCTTGGATAAGGTTCCCCATGAGCCCTTTGAAACTCTATGATATGAGATTGTATATCTGTATATAGATAAGAGAAAGTAGTCATTGTATGTATTATGGAGGCATCAATTCCTCTAATGAGAACCGCATTCCTAATATTCCATATACACCAAGTTAGGGCACTCCACATTTGATTCACCAGGGTCAAATTGTCACAACCATTGAACTTTATTTTGGTAAATTCCATCCAATCAAATAAATTTGTCCCTAAAAAATCAGATACATTAATATGGAAGGGAGATAGTCTCCAACACTCTTTTGCATGATAAAAAAGAATAAGGCATGACATACTTCGAACCATGACCACAAATTAGACAAAGTGGGGTAAGTGAATCATTCCTCAAGAAGAGGGAGCTCCCAATTGCAATAGCATCATATGAGGATCGCCACAAAAAATGTTTAATCTTTGGAAGAGTAGGAATTTGCCAAATAAGTTTCCAATACATTGAAGAGGATGAAGAAGAAGCAACATTACCTTGGTCATCAGCCATAGCAAATATTGATGATAAACAGACTTCACAGTAAACTTAACATATTTTGTTTTGTCCCATATCCAAGAGTCTAGAGTATTAGGAGACAATATAAGGATAGATGAAATAGCTTGAACCTCACCTGGAGAAAATAAAGAGTGAAGCAAAGGTAACTTCCAATGGCAAGTGTCCTAATCAATAAGCTCCTGGACCCAAGTCGGTCTATGTCCCAAAGGGGCACTACCAATGCAATGGAAAAGCCAAAGAGGGAAGCCATGGGTCCCTAAAGATATGCACATTAGCACCATTTTCCACTTGCCTAATAATGCCCTATTTGAGAATATCCCTCCCTAACAGTATACTTCTCCAACCCCATGAACAATTATTTGGGATATGATATTCAAAAAAGGGAATGTCTTTAATGTATTTTGCATGCATCACATCAGTAGCATTTGCTCTTCCTGTCTATGATATGTCATGTTTTCTCATGCCCAATGGAATTTGTGAACAAATTGAATCAAAAGATTCTACAATGTTGGTGGAAAAATGATCAGAGAAGGGTATTCATTGGGTAAAATGGGAAACCCTATGCAAGGGCAAAAGAGATGGAGGCTTGGGATTTAGGGATGTACATTGTTTCAACAAAGCTTTCATTGCCAAACAAAGTTGGAGACTTTTGACCAACCTAAACTCATTATGGCCCCACCATATCGTCCGTAGGGATAGAGCATCGTGTCCGCCCTCCCCCGTACCCTATCCGCATCCCATGTGATCCCCCCTCGGTTCGGTGATCACCTCCCACATAACATACTATCTCATCTCTGGTCGGTATCTTCATGATATCTATACCCTCTATTATCTTCCTTCCATCCCCTTTCCCTCTCTTCTCCCTTCCCTTCTTGGTCTTTTTCTCCCTTTTCTCCTTTTGTTCTCTTCCCTTCCCTCTTCGCTCTCTCCTCCCCCTCTTCGTTTTTCCCTCCCTTCTTCCTCTTCCCTTGCTTCTTCTGGCTCTGTCTCCCCTCGTGTCTCCTTTCTTTTTCCTTCTTTCCTTCTTCTTCCTCTTCTTTTGGCCTTTTCTCTCTTTTCTGTCTCTTTCCTGCTTTGTCTCCCTCTTCTTTGGGTCCTCTCCTCCTCCCCTTTTTCTTGTTCTCTCGTTTTCCCGTCTCCCTTTTGGTCCTTCTCCCTCGGCCCTTGCGTTTCCCCTCTCTCCCCTTTGGTTGTCTCGCTGTCGGTCCTCCTCTCTTCTCTTGTTCTCGTCGTCCGGTCTTCTTCCTCGTCCCGATCCTTTCCTTCCTTCCCTGGTCGCGTTCCTTGCCCCCCTCGGCTCGCTCTCCCCTTTTCTCCCTTGTCGCTCTCCGTCCTCTCCTTGGTTCGGTCTTGCCCCGTGCCCGTCTTCTTGCCCCTATCTTGGCCCCCTGTTTCCTTCCTCTCGGTTGGTTCCTCTTGCCCCTTCCCCTTGCTCCCGTCTTCGGTCTCTCCCCTCCTTGTCCTCCTCCTCCCCCTCTGCTCCTGTTGTCTCCCTTTGGGTGTCCGGGGCTCTCCGGCTCCCTTTTCCCGTGTGTCCCTCCCCTCTCCTTTCCCCTCTTGCTCCTGCTCTTCTTCATCCTTTGGTCTTCTATTGGGTCTTTCTCTTTGTTCTTGGTGTTCTCTATCTTCACTGTTTCTCCTTCTTTGCCTTTCTTTTCTTTTGTCTTCTTGTTTCATTCTTTCTGCTATCTTGTTTTCCATCCTTCCTTTTTCTCGCGATCCTTCGTTCTTGGCCTTGGGGTCCTCGTATATCCTTTGGTCCCTCATTCCTCCCCCTCTTCTGTCTCTTGGTCGGTGGTTGTCGTGTCCCCCTCTCCCTCTCCCTCCGCCTCGTTTTAGTTGTCCTTTGTGGTTCTACTTCGTCTCTCTTTTCTCTGGGACCTCCCTATCTCTTCGATCCATTGCTTCCTTTTCCCTGGTCTTGTGTTTGAATAGCCGCAATAGGGTGGTCTTGCTTTCGGTAATGAAAACATGAAAACATACATAGATCTTCATGGAATAAGGCTTAGAAGCATAAATCTAAATAAGGAAATAAAACCTACCATATATGTAACTACCATGCATCATGAAGAACACATAGTAAGGTAGAAGAGAACAACTAGGATTTATAGATTATGGATCATGGAAAGAAACTCAGTATTAACTACTAACATGATCAACATAGAAGATCCAAAGAGATCGAATTCAGATTAGAAGTTTAACGAGATTAAATCATGGTTTGATCATGATTCCTTCAAAAGCTTGCAATGATCATGGTTAAGATCATTGTTCTAGCCTCAAATCCTTAGGATGATCATGAGAACATGTTCGGAGATGTTTGCAACAGAGAATGCAGCATCTCTTCTACGTCTCAACCCAAAAAGGAAAGAAAAACAAAGATGGAGGAGAAGAAGAGAGAGTAGACATACCTTTTGATGCAAAAGAAGAGTTTCGACGAAGATCCGTCAAGAAAACACCAAGGATGCAAGAGAGATGACTTGCGGAGGTCTTTGGTTCGTTCCAGAGTTTGGAGGCAGCAAATACGAAGTGGACTCGAGATTGAACTTAAATAGAGCAAGAACAACCTAATTGCCAAAGACAGACTCATTGGTCGAGTGGATTGGTCGATCGCAATCACGACCAATGCTGGGGGAGAGGACCAAACGGGGGAATTGAAGGTCCGGATCAAATCCAATCCTAAAGGGGTTTTGCACACAAGTCAAGTGACTTACCTAATAGGTAGAAATGCCTTCAAACCAAGATAGAGAGCACTCCAAGTCCATCAACTAATTAGATCTTCATCAGGATTCAGTTTCCATAAATAGAACCTCATCATCAACTTTCATGGATTCAAAGCCAGACACCAAGTCCTCTCCTGGGATGGCCCAAAGCTGACTTCTTACTTTACTTCGGGTCATCGGACCTACAAATAACAAGGTTTCCGGGTCAAGGTTAGGGCTGGGTTTTACAATCTGCTTGCTCATTTTCTGCTCTAGGGATTTGTTTGATTTGGATGTCTTTGAAGTATGGTCTGTACTGGTCGACCATGGTTAGATACCTAGTCATCCTCTTTTCTTTTGCTTCATATAGCCCGTTTACTTGATTCACAATTAGTTGTGAGTTGCTTCTAACCTCTATGTTCTGGATATCAAGGGCTTTTGCTATGCGAAGACCTGGGAATAATGCTTCGTATTTTGCCTCATTATTCGAGGCTTTGAATTTGAAGCGTAATGCATACCGTATTTGGAATCCTTCTAGGCTAATTAGGAGTAATCCTGCTCCACTTGTGCGTTACTAGATTCGTCTACCAAAAGTATCCATCTTTTGATACTTTCGGAGGTAGCTTCTTTTTCTTGCGTATGCTTTGGTTCTGAAGTTTCAAGGATGAAATTAGCAAGGACCTATGCTTTAATAGCTGGTCATGGTTGGAACTCAATTTGATGTTCGCTTAACTCAATTGCCCATGATACCAGTCTTCCGGCCAAATCTGGTCGGTGCAGTATTTTCTTTAGAGGGAAGTTTGTTAATACTGCGATAGGATGTGACTGAAAATATGGTCTTAGCTTTCTGGCTGCTACGACTAAGGCCAAAGCTTGCTTGTCTACATCTGGATATCTTGTTTCAGCATCAAGGAGTACATGGCTCACGTAGTAGACAGGACTTTGTTGTTTTTCTTCTTCTTGCACTAGAACTACACTAATAGCTAGAGGCGAAGTTGCCAGGTAGATGATCAGTTCCTTTCCTATGGTCGGTCGTACGAGCAGAGGTGGAGTAGTCAATTTTTCTTTCAAATGCTCGAACGCTTGTTGACACTCTTCGCTCCATTCTGGTATTCCTTTCTTGGAGATATTTTTTAGAGCCGGAAAGAAAGGAAAACATCTCTCTCCCTGATTGGGCAATAAACCTGTTTAAGGCTGCGACCCGACCAGTGAGACTTTGTATCTACTTGATGCTTTTTGGTGGTTTCATCTCTTGTATGGCTTTAATCTTTTCTGGATTGGCTTCTATTCATCTTTAGGATACCATAAATCCCAAAAATTTTCTTGAAGATACTCCAAAGCGCATTTTTCTGGGCTGAGCTTCATTTTGTATGTTCGAAGTACCTCAAATACTTCTGCTAGGTCTTTGAGGTGGTCGAATTGAGATGTACTCTTTACCAGCATGTCATCGACATACACCTCAATATTTTTGCCTATCTGTTGCTCGAATTTTTTGTTGACTGCTCGTTGGTTGGTTGCCCCTGCATTTTTTAGACTGAAAGGCATTACTTTGTAGTAGTAACTATCCCTGTCAATCATGAATGCTATATGCTTCTAGTTAGCTGGATTCATTAAAATTTGGCTGTATCCTGAGTAAGCATCCATGAAACTTAGCATCTCATGACTGGCCGTTGCATCAAATTAGCAGATCTATTCTTGGCAAAGGATAGCAATCCTTTGGACAGGCTTTGTTAAGGTCGGTATAGTCTGTGCACATTCTCCATTTTCCGGTTGCATTTTTTACCATTACCATATTGGCCATTCAGGTTGGGTGATTAATGGGTTTAATAAATCCGGATTGCTTTAGCTTCTGAACCACTGTTCGGATGGCCTCATGTTTCTCCAAAGAAAAATTTCTTCTCTTTTGGATTATTGGAATCACTTGAGGATTGATGTTTTGCCTGTGCTCGGCCACTTTTCTATCTATTCCGGGCATATCTTCTGCCAACTAGGCGAAGATGTCTGAATTTTCTTGTAAAAATCTGGTTAGCTTGGCCTTGAATCCTGCTTGTTGTTCTGCTCCAATCATTGTTCCTTGATCCTCTCGCTTTGTATTTAGAAGAATTCTTTCTAATTCTTCTACAGGCTTTGCCCTTTGCATTGTTTCTTCATCTCGATCATCTCTAATTTTGACTGACATGGTCGAACTTGTTTTTGCCCTTTTTCTCATGTAATTGGAGTAGCTTTGTTGGCTCCCTTTTTGATCGATGAACACTCCCCTACACCCCTTTTGGTTGGGAATTTCATCTTCATGTGTAAAGATGATACTACTGCTTCTAGAGCAACAAGGGTGGGTCATCCCAAGATTACATTATAGGCAAAGAAGTCTCGGACGACCATAAAATTTGACTGAATGAGTCTATCTCTAGGGTAGTTTCCGATTCGAAGGTCTAATCTGACAGTTCCTTCTGCTTGAGTTGATGGCCTTGTGAAACCATATAGGTGTGTGCCACATGGGATGAGCATACTTTCGTCGAGCTGCAATTTTCTAAAGGCTTCTAGAAATAGGATATCTGTGGAAGATCCTGTGTTGATTAGGACCTTGTAGACTTCCGTCCCTGCTAGGATGACTTTGATGACTAGGGCATCATCATGAGGAGTATTTACTCCTTCCATGTCTTTGGCCGAGAAGGTGATTGGTTTTGATACAATCTTTCCAATTGGCTTCTCGAGTTTGACGTTCCCTATGTAACGTGCTTTTCTTTTAGCTTATCGGGCTGATTCTTCTGTTGGACCACCGAACACCGTAAATATTGGTGGTCGGTTCTGATTTCCTCCTTCATTTTCTCGGGTCTTATTTTGGTACCTTTCTCTGCTCGGAGATCTCAATCTTTTCTTATTTCCTTCTGCTTGCTTTTGACCTGGCTGGGTAGGATGGAGGTATTTTGTAAGCTGCCCTTGAGATATGATGCTATCAATTTTTTCTTTTAGTTGTCAGCAGTCATTAGTCCACTGTCCGTGATCTTTGTGAAACTCACAATATTTGCTTTTATCCCGTTCATCTGGTCGGGAATATAGTTTACTGGGCCACTTGAGAATTCCTTAATCTTTAATTTGCATTAGGATTTTTGATCTTCTCATAGCTGGTGCCCCTACTTGGTCAGGTCGACCATCCCTGGTCGGGTCTATGGTCAGTCTCCTGACTAGTTGGTGTTTTTCTTTGTGTGTTCTTGCCTCAGTGGTTGGATGCTCCTTCTTTCGAGATTCAATTGTTTATGATATCTTTGCTTGTTTGTGGTATCGCTCCCTGAGATCATCGTACATTTTAGGCATATCCAGCAAGAGTCTCTCGAGCAGGCCCTCATGGCTGAGTCCTTGATATAAGGCATGAAAAGCTATCTTCTCGCCTAGATTTTTGATTTGCATGGTCATATTATTGAATCTTGCAAGGAAGTCTCGGATGGATTCCGTTCATCCTTGTTTTGTAGAGAACAAAGTATCTTCCCTCTTTTTGGTTCCTACTCCACTTTGAAATCGTAGTAGGAAAGCCGACCTAGATGGTCGAAACTTTTGATAGAGTTGTTTGGAAGTGCCAAATACCAGTCTAATGCTGCTCCAATTAGTGAAGTAGGAAAACTTCGGCACATGGCTGCTTCACTATGTCTAAAAGTAGACATAACGGACTTATAATGTGTGATGTGATGCTTTGGGCATCGTGACCCGTCGAAAGCGGTAAAAGTAGGGCACTTGAAGCCTTTTTGCATCTCTGCTTTTGAGACGCTTTGGATGAACGGATCCTCTTTTAAGACGGCATATAGCTCATCTTTGCCAGGATTCTTCAACTTTTTGACTGTCTCATCCAATTCGGCGATTCGCTTGTTCATATCTTCGTCTCGCTTGTCTGGACCATTGTGACTTTTTTTGTCTTTTGGATTTTGGATTGGATCCGAATTGCTTCCTCGATCTCTGTCATCGTTGATTGGAGGATTTTCTTCTAGAATAACTCCTTTCGAAGCTCGGGATTTTTCTATCTTCTTCCCCTTCTCTTTTTGAGATGGTCGAGCTTCTTGGTCAGCAAGAATGGTCGGTCATGTTTGCTTCCCTCCGGAATTTTTTGTTTTTCCTGAGAATCTGCTTCGGGAGTGATTATATGACGCATGGCCATCCTGACCAACTCGCTTAGGGATGAAAATTCTTTTCTGAGCTCAGATTGCTTCTTTTGAATTTCGTCAATTTGATGCATTGTTGCGAATTGATTTGTTGGAGGGTCTGAAAGAATCGGAGGATCTTGCTGAATTTGGGGCTCGGGAATTTTGTTAATTCCTTGTGGAGTTTTGCCCTGATCAACCTTCTTTTCTGCGTCAGATCCGTCTCCTGTCAATATTCTTGATCTAGCTCTCATAATGGCTTTTTGATCAGAAGTTCCCCCAGACGGCGCCGATTGTTGCTACGCAATCCTGCACGCCTCCTCAACCGAATGAACCTGCAAGAATGAGCTCGATCGGGGTGGTCGAGTTTCACCTCCGATGATCTAGTTAGGAAAGACTCCGATTAAGGAAGGCAAGAAAGCAATGAACAATAAAGTATTGAGTAGTGATACCTCAATTCAGTGTACCTTTCTCTTATGTTCTCATACCTCTTTATAGCTTTTCTGTGTATGAGTTTGACTGGGACTCAAACATTAGTCAGTCTGCCATATGAATCTCAGTAATTGAATCTTACTCAAGTATGAGTAGTTGAGTTTCGACTGAATACTGCTTCTTTGTCTTGCTATTCCGCCGACCATACGTTGGTCGGTTTATCTTGGCTCAGCCTGCTCGGTTTAGCTGAACTGGTTCAGGCTGATTTATTTCTCCTTTATCAGTAACATTTTGTGTGTTGTTACAAACCAGTGGAACAGGTGGAAGAAGAATGAAGAATACCATTTTTGCATTCCAATTTGGATCAACATAAATAAATCAAAATTATGATTTATTTAGGTAGATGTAAGTACCTTAATGCCACAAATGTAGTACCTCCTCTAAATTGAAGGTTTTCCACATTCAAGCAATAATAAGTAATTCAATCTCTTCAACTTGTTCAAGTTTTGAACAATTATCAACTTATAGAAGTAGTCTTTACACACAAAGCACTTAATTATGGTATCAAGAAGAAAACCTTAAACCACAAAGTCCCTCAAGATAACAAGAGAGAAAGAGGAAGAGTAAGAAAAACTAAAAGAAAGGAGAGGTAAGAGCCAGCCAAAATTCTTTTAGCCTTTTTCCCCTCCCTCTTTCCTTGTATTAATATTTTTAAGTTCAATATTTTTTTCTTAGCAAGTTTCCATTAATATGAAATTGCATTTTCCTTTTAATTACTTACTAAAACTATGCTAGGCAACTTGGTGTGAATATCTAGCTTTTAAAATTACAAAAACACTCTATTACATAACTGGAAAGAGATACGATCTAAAAGGTATTGTTGTCTTCAAAAATGATAATTACTATAATAAGTGAAGGATGTGAATTCTTCTTACTTTTTAAGATGAAATAATTAACCAATTAATATTCACAATAATTATCATGTAAATTGAACCCTTTGATTTTCGATATTATTCCTTTCATAGTCCTAATATTATGTGATGGGTTTGGGTATGTAATTAAATACTACCTAAACCCAATTCATTATAAGTGAGTCCTGACGATCCTGTGATTGATATTGGATGCCCAAAAAAATATTTCAATTAATAAATAATATCTTTGATATTATCAAATAATTTTGTAAACACTATACAAAAATGACACTTGTACAAAATTGTTCTTTACCAAATTTATGTCTAACTAATCACATACTTTTATGTCGTATGATTTTCGAAAATAAATGGTGATGAATTCCATGTTGAGTATTTCTTTCACTAACAATATGAGACCGCATTATTATATCTTTCAATCAATAAATCTACGGTGAAAACTATCGCCTTAAATCTCTATTCATCATATCGAATCATCGAGAAATAATAATAGCAAGAAAACATATACATCTCCATAGAATGGATTTGATCTTTCATCTTATTTGGATGGTTTGGTCTTCCTCAATCAAATTGCCAGATTCTTGAATGGATTTTCTCTCTAGATCGGAAAGAGTAAAACAACCGAATGATTTGATATATTAGGGGCCACAACCCTAAGTTCATTAATATAATGTCCCTCCATATTCCCATTAAAACTAATTGAGCCAATATTGGGTATCCACTCATTTAGCCCATACTCAATTAGAAATTTACTGGGCTCTACTAAATTGACCACTTATTAGACCCAATTTAAACAGCATAATATAAGTCTTTATATAAATATATAGTCCACCAACGGGGGTTGGTCCAAGTGGTAAGCAGCTTGGTCGCTTAAGTGGATGCAAAAAATTCCCGCTGGGAGACTCACCCACCCGCCGTGTGCGGCCGGGTCGCCCGGTTGTCCGGCCGGGTGGCAGATATATATATATATATATATATATAGTCCACAATTATGTAAATAAATGTATAATTTTCTAACAATCTCCCATTTGGACTATACATATGATTTTGAAACTATTATATCATAAATCTCTGAAGTACACAACCATATCCTGTTTAATTTGATATCTATATGCTTCGACTTTGAAGAGCTTATATTGTTATTGGAGTATAGCACCGCCAAGTTATAGTCACAATATATTTCTAATGGCCTTTCAGTACCATTAACCACACACAGCCCCATGATAAAATTCCGCAGCCATATACCATGATTGGATGCCTCATAACAAGCTATAAACTTAGTGACCATGGTAGAAAGAGCTATAAATGTTTGCTTGGTACTTTTCCCAGAATTAGCTCCTCCTACTAACATATAAACATAGCCAGACATGGACAGTTCACTATCTTGGCATCCAGCAAAATTGGAATCATTATATCCAATGAGTCAATCTGATTTATGATAGGTGAGCATGTAATCCTTTTTTCTCTTTAAATAATGCATAACCTTTTTTGCTATTCTCCAGTGATCCATGCCCAGATTACTTAAGTATCTGCCAAATACTCCCACTATGTCAGGACGAGTACAAACTTGGGCATACTTTACACTTCCTATTACTGATGCATAAGGAATCTTTTGCATTTCCTTTATCTCAAGTTTATTCTTGGAGTATTTACCGAGATGAAATTTGTCTCCTTTAACTACGGGTGTATCTCCTGATGCGCAATTCTTCATGTTGAATCTATCCAAGATTTTTTTTTCTTTCAATAAGCCTTTGAGTACTAGGCCAAGAATACCTTGAAAACAATCTATTAGTATCTAAATTCCTAACACAAAAAATGCATCACCAAGATCCCTTATCTCAAAATTTCTAGTAAGAAATTTCATGGTTTCATGTAACATGCCTATATCATTACTGGCAAGCAATATCTCATCGACATATAAAATTAGGAAGATAAATTTACTCCCATTGAACTTGTGATATACACAATATCCCACCATGTTTACCTCAAAACCATATGAGATAACAACTTGATGAAATTTGTGATACCATTGATGAGAAGCTTGTTTGAGACCATAGATGGACTTCTTTAATTTGCACCATAGGCTTTAAATTTCTAGACACAAAGTTTTCTAGTTGGGTCATAAAAATTCTTTCATCAGTTTCACCATTGAGATACGCTATCTATCTGATGTAGCCTTAAGTCAAAATGAGTCACAAGTGTCATAATTGTCACATCCCCCCTAGCCACCCAGATACCCGGGAGAGTGATCCACAACCCAATGATCAGATCTCAGACAATCACAAATCATTCCAAGCAATAGTCCAATCAAAAGCAAGAATAAATCAATATCACATATAAAAATAAAGAGGTAATCCAATAATAAGGATTAAAACCAAATCAGAGTGCGGAAGTGATGTCAAAACTGAAACAATCACCTGGAAAGAAAAGTCTAGTCAAAACTCCTAAGGTTTACATCCAGTAAGTGTCTTTACCTAAATGGTATATAAGAAATTCAAAATGTCCAGTCTCTCAAATAGTCTCTGTCTTCTAGAGCATGGGGCTAATCTTAGTATGCACCGTCATAGAATGCACGTGTGTCACTGTGCATGTCGCCATCCTCGTAATCCGGTACACAGTACAAATCGGTCGTTGGCATCTCATATTCTTGAATTGTTGTGGCAACTGGATCTACAACAAAATCTAAAACATATATCCATGAGGGTGACCTTCGAAGAACTCAACAAGTAAATTCAAAAATATATAATATCCTTCATTCACACAATAGTAATAACCATAATATGGTAACATGGTATGAAATATCATGAATATGCAATGCAATGTAATAATGCTCCTAGACTCTAACCAATGCAAATCTCTATCTAGGTAGACACGCATTAGGATATAAAACCAGCCTCCTTTGGGTAGGTCTTGTCACTCTGATCTCTCATGGGTTGGTTACCGTTCTTGAGATCTTGAGTAAGGGGTGCAGTCATCCTTCTCGGATAATCACCACGGCTAGGGTTTAGGTCACCACTCTCTCACCACATCTTTGTTATGAATACTGGCGCGTGTCAGGGAAAGGCCTAACCTAATGCAAGTCATCTACTTGGTCACATCATTCTAGGTCCAGATGCCTCCCCTCATGCTTCTTGCCTTCTTGGTTTAGTATCCTTCCTTATCTAGAGTCAATGTATCATATGGCTCCAACCAACTCAAACTACGCCTTCCCTTAACCCTATTGGTCATCCACATATAATGGGCGGGAATCTCTCATGTTCCCTCATGCTTCTCGTCTTCTTGGGCACCCACGAGCCTAAGCCTATTATATGCAACCCTACCAATGAATGGCCCCCACGACAATGTTGTGTCACCTCATGCTTCTCGCATTCTTGAGCACCTACCAACCAAATACCGCTGCCACGGGTCACTCAACATCAATACCCACGCTGACAGGGTGATGATTTGATGGGGTGCCTAACCATGTTCTTCTAGACCTCATAGTCATGAAAGACCGCAACCGTGAAGAGTGTTGGGGACCTTAGAGGACAGTGTCCCATACCACAACCCCTGATATCCCAAGCCGGGAGTACTAAGCCAGGTATTCCCAAATTCACAGTCACACCAAACAACAACCTCCCACAAAAGGAAATAACATGAACTAATCATTATTCATAAGTCATAGTTCCAGTTCAAATCTATATATAATAATGATATTCCCAATATCAACCAGATCAATTAGTAATCATGAAATCAGTAGGAGAACATAATTTCATAATATCATATGCATGAGGAAACTATATAACAGTAGTTTATGAATCAATATGCAAGTCTAGCATTATGTTGGGAATTGAAAGTAAGCATATGTAAATGAATGTCCTCACCTTGAGGTTAATTTGTAAGCTTCCAAAAATATTCAAAAGAGAGTTTCATGCGTCCCAAAAAGTCCTAATTACATGCTGGTTCAAAGTTAGAAACAACCCTAAAAGTCCTATATCGAAACCAGAAACAAAACAAGAAACTAAAGGGAGTGGTTGGTCAGATGGGTGGCCTAGGACGACTAGGGCAGTTGGCCCCTCTGTGAAATCCCCCAAGATCCTAACCTGAAGATCCTTGTTGTAGGTCCAAAAACTTAGAGTGTGGGAAGAACGCAATTATGGGCCATCCAGGTAGAGACCATTGGATTGGATTCCGAACCAATGGAATTAGATGGAAATGATTATGAGTTGAGAGTTCTGTCAAAGTTTGGAAGGAGATCTAACTCATACATTGGCGGACTTGGTAGGTGGATCAAATATACTATGATGAACGTGTAAAAGGCTTTGAAAACCAGGTAGGACCCATCTATAGTATAGAATAGGAATTGGGGCAGAGCATGGGATTTCAAGGCCTTGATTTTGGTCTTAGAATTGGGGTAGAGCATAAGTGACCAGCTTGGTCCGTGAAAAAAGGGAAATTTTGGAGATTTGATTTTTGAAGCCCTATTTAATGTGTTTTCATTTTAAAACGTGTCATTATGATCTAAAGTTGTCAGATCTGGCCAAAGAACACTTCGTGAAGGTGAAAGACAATGTGGAGAGCATCCGACAAAGTTTTTGAATGGCGATTTACTTTCTTAAAGGTTAGTACTCTTCTTCTTCTTTCTAATTCTCTTTTATGAATGATTTCTCCGACTGTCTAGACCTAGTTGAAGGCTTCTAGTTACTGTACCAACCTATTTCTCCTACCCTCTTCACTCTAGAGTGAATCCCCATTCACTCTGGCTTATCCATGTATATGCCAGATCGATTTTTAAAAAGACCTAGTATAGGATTCATTAGGTTTTCATTCTTTTTGCTTTGTTTGGTGTCTAAACTATGATAAATCATATTCTAGTATTATTTCAGAACTTTCTAAGTATTTTTGAAGTAGTTTAGAATCCCATACCATCAACAAAGGTGGTATGGGATACAATCCTCTGATGCCCCATCACTTTTCACGATTACTGAATGCCATGGCAAGGAAGTCTAGTGGAGTCTAACTAGGTACCCTGTCATATCACACCCTATCAGCATGGGTATTGATGCTGAGCGACCTGTGGCAATAGTGTGGGGTGGTGGGCTTTCAAGACTAGTAACCAACCCATGAGAGGACACAACCACATTGTGGGGGCTATTCATTGGAAGGGTTGCATATAATAGACTTGCGCTTATGGGCACTCAAGATTGATAGCCAACCCATGAGAGGACACGAGAGCTTCCCATCCATTATATGTAGATGACCAATAGGGTTAAGGGAAGGCTTAGTCCGAGTTGGTTGGAATCATATGATACGTTGACTCTAGTAGGGAAGGATACTAAACCAAGAGTGAGAGATGCATGAGGGGGTATCTGAACCTAGGTTGATGTGACTGAGTAGTTGACTTGCATTGGGTTAGGTATAACCCTGACACGTACCAGTACTCATACTAATGGAGTGGTGACCTAAACCCCAGCCATGGTGATAGTCTAAGAGGGATGCCTTGACCCCTTACTCGAGATCTCCTGACTGACAACCAACCCGTGAGAGATCAAAGAGACGAGACCTACCCAAAGGAGGCTGGTGTTCTATCTTAATGTGTGTAATCCATTAGAGTATAGTTGCATTGTTGCATTCCACTTCATGATATGTTGCACTATATGATGTATTGATTTAGATTGTGATATTGGTTATTTGTTTGTAGACTACTAACTGAATTCTTTTGAGCTCACCATTTGGGGAATTTGTTATTTTAGATGACTATGCAAGTAAAGAAGAGATATCAAGCTCCGGTTCAGAGATATTTCTCATTTATTATTCAGCTGAGGAAGCAATGGGAATTGATAGTGATTCGTGGTACAATCCCATTACCAATATGGAGCACTATTATGGCTCCGATCAATAATGAGAGGAGACACCTCATTCGCCAATAGGACTACAAGCTGGATATTGATCCTAAGTTGCATGTGTACAAACAATTGGAGAAGAAGGTGAAACATTAGAAGACATTGGAGTTTTGATTTTACTTAATTTTCCCCTTTCCAGTTGTTTACTTTAGTTTTATCATTGCTTTCGCACTTTGATTTGGTTTTGAGATCCTTGTTACTTGATATATTTCTTTATTAATATGATGACATTGATTTATTCTTGCTCATGATTGAACTATTATGTGAAATGGTTGGTGATTGTCTGAGACCTAATCTGTGGGGCTGTGGATCACTCCCCGGGTATTTAAGTGAATGGATACCGGCTAGGTGGATGTGATAGAGTGGTGTCAAAGCCCAAGGTTTCACACAATCTTAACCATGAAAAACACAGTAGTGGAGCATCCTTGGGTCATAGATCCAAAAGTGACCCAACTTTCCTAAAGTGAACAATAGATATCGGCGAACTAGATATGGAGCATAATACATTAAGTTTGAATAATACACAATAACCATGGTGAAACAAAATGCACATTTTATCTAAAAGGAAAGAAATCCATAATGTATAACAAATAAAGAGAAACAGGTATAATCTTTACTTCATTATTTGATTAGGAAATTTTCATAAGATAAAGCAAAATAAATACATATGAAGTCAGCATAACTCAAAATCCTAGAGCTATGACCTATTTAGGTGAATGTCTCTGAGATCCGATACAATGTCAATCAGTGGGAGCACAGACCACATCATCCACTTGAGACAATCTTGCATCCATCTTTGTCAAACGGGCCTCCATCCTCACCTGACAAACCTCTATCCTCTCCAAAGCAGTGAAAAGTATAAACCATTGTGTGGAGTTTGCAGGTGGCACCTCTAGAGCCTGATGTGATGGACCACCAACCTCCATCTGTCAAGACAGATCATACTCCTCCTCCTGCATCTTCTCACCCTCCTACTCATTAGCTTGAGCTTGATCATATGCCTGAGCATCCTCATCATCCTCATCCTCCTCCTCACCTTGGACCTCCTCATCTATCCTTTGAGGTGATCCCAATTACCCTTGAAGTCCCATCATCAAAATCAGATGACTCCCCATGACCTCACCTAAGCCCCGGTGTAACATCTCGGTGTCCTCCAAACTGACATCGAAGTAGTGGAAGAGTCGTGTGAGAAGTCGCACAAATGCAAGGTTCCTGACCCCAGAATACTTGAGCCCGTCAATCATAGAACGCTAGATGATGTAGTCTAGATCGATGCAATGACCCACGTATAGAGAATAGGTCACGAAGGTCTACATTGTCATGATCCTACTGTGGTGCCCTCCCTTGGGCACAATATTCCTACTGATGATGAGAGCAAGAACCCTAGTTGATGGAAACATATGTGTGGCATTGCGAATGCGGACACAACTCTCATCATCTCACAGCATAGAACAGCTACCACTGAGCTCGAAGGGATATAAGTGTGAAATCCCCCAAAAACCTAACCCCAAAAATCCATATTCTAGGTCCGAAAACCCGGAGTGCGGGAAGAAGGCAACTGTGGGCCATCCAAATTGAAACCATTAGATTAGACTGTGAACCAATAGAAGTAGATGGAGATGATGCTAAGTTACCACTGAGCTCAAAGGGATATAAGTGTGAAATCCCGCAAAAACCTAACCCGGAAATCCATATTGTAGATCCGAAAACCCGGAGTGCGGGAAGAAGGCAACTATGGGCCATCCAAATTGAAACCATTGGATTAGACTGTGAACCAATGGAAGTAGATGGAGATGATGCTAAGTTAGGTATTCTGTTAGAATGTGGAAGAAGATCAAACTCAGACATTGATGGACTTGGTAGATGGATCAAGAGTACAGTGATGACACAAGTAGAGGGTCCCGAAAAATCAGGTAAGACCCTTCTATAACTTAGAAAAGGACCCAAGAATGAGCGAGAGCTTTCGGAGCATCAATACCTGTGAAATCCAGCCCTAGCCTAACCCTAACCTTGACCCGGAAACCTGAAGTGGAGGAAGAAACCAACTATGGGCCCTCTCAGTAGAAGACATGGTGTTTGACTCCGAACCCATGGAGATTGATGATGGTGCCCCATACTTGGAAGCTTTGTCAGTGTTTGATAAGAAACTACACCTTGAAGAAGGGGAGTTTAGTTGATGGACCTAATGCACTCCCACACTTGATTTGAAGGTAATTCTCTGACCTAGACTAGTCATTTGAGACTTAGGAAGAAGCCCATTTGAATTTGAGTTGATCTGGCTCTCCTTCTCCCTATTCTAAGTTGTTGTCCTACCCTGGTGGACTGGCCAGTCGATCAAGCAGTCAGCCAGCTGATTATTAAATATGAGAAAATCTGATTTTTAGGTTATTTTATGCTCTACTTAAGTGGACTTCCTAGTTATAACCCTATTCTATTGCTAGAACCTCCTGAGAATGTGGTAAGACTCCTCTTAGGCCTCTCCTTAGTATTGGTGAAGAACTCCTACAAGATTCTTAGTTTCTCTTCCCTAATTTCATCTACAAGGTATGTAATCTCTCATTCTCTCTCTAATCTACTCTTGTCTCATCTTATTCTTGCTGTTGGGACTATGAAGAAGGTGTTGCAACCTTGCAACCACATCTTCTATTGTCTCTTTTGATTTTTATAAACCCCCTTCCTATTCTATCAATGTTATACATCTCATATTGGATTCCTAACCTTGCATTCCTATGATTTTCTTCATAACAACATGATTTCATCTCCTAAACTGATTTCTCTAGCATACTAGGTCTGATTACATGTTAGTAATTGTCTCTAATCTATTGCTCGTCATTTTATTGATTGAATCCCTGATTTCCCTTTGCATTGCATTGATTTTTATTGAAGAACATGAATTTTAGCAATTTAGAAGTTAGGGTTTCAAATTGGGGACTCTTGATTTGATCCTTGTTATATGTCTAATCTTTACTAGATAGTCTTAGTATACTGTTCCTAACATTCCTTCCAAATTTTGGAGTGATCCGAGTCTCAAAAGCTAGGTTTCGGATCAAAAATCCATTTTCAGCCCTGTTAATGTTCATCTGGTCGATTGGGTCAATTAGCCAAGCAGTCAGCCAGCTGAATACAGCTTTGATATATTCGGCCGTATTGATCCGTTTGACCTCCGATTTGCTTGATGTTTCTTCTGATATTGCACCTATGATTGTCTAGGGTTCAAGTACTAACCTTGGGACCATTCTCTTTGATATCCTGACTATCTTCGATTCGAATTAAGGTAAGGACGGTTGTTACCATAATTACATAGATTGTGTCAATCTTGTTTCTATTTTGGGAACTCTTTAGATTCATTTTCAATATTGTATTTCTTAATGTTGTATTACTGCTGTAAGTACTTCAAGTACAGTAGTACTATGTTTATGTATTCTTTATTATTGTGAATATTTATTCTTGTCATTACATTTGCGATTGATCATATTATTTATATCTTTCTATACGATGAAATATCGGTTGTGTGTGATATGATTGAATTGGGAATGTGATTGATTAAGTATGATTTGGGATTGGGGAATGTCCTTTTGACATTTCTGTCATTGGACATCATTGGGAATAGAATGGATATTTCTGATGGTGCCCTTGGATGCTTTCCTGGATTATTGGGCATCATACTTAGGGCTTGTCTAGCGGTGTTTGGCTAGGATGTCCTTGTTGTATCAGACCTGATTCAGAAGGGTATTGAGACCGAATGACTCGTGGTAGCAATGTGGATTTGTGGGCACTCGAGACCGGTGTGTTATATCCATGAGAGGTCATAGATCATATTGTGGTTACTCTTGAGAGGCCATTTATTGGTAGGGTTGCAAATAGTAGACTTGGGCTCACGGGAGCTTGATACCGGTGAGTTATATCCGTGAGAGGACATGAGAGCTTCCCGTCTAGTATTTGTGGATTACCAATAAGGTTGATGAGTACATAGTTCGAGTTGGTTGTAGCCATAGGATATGCTGACTCTAGTGTGAAGGATATCAGAAAGGATCGCCCGGGGCGAGGAATGGACGTATTTGGATCTAAGTTGGTATAACCAAGTAGATGACTTACATTTGGCTAGGCTTTACCTTGACATGCGCCAATACTTAGACCAATGGTGATGTGAGAGAGCGGTGACCTAAACCCCAGCCATGGAATGTTCGAGAAGGATGCAGGACCCAATTACCATCGGAGAACCCAAGATACTGAGATGGTTAAGGGAGAGACCTACCCAAAGAAGTATGGTGCTATGACTTAAAGCATGTCTGCCTATAGAGACTAGCATACATAGACTTAGACTCATATATGCATTGTCTATCTCATATCATATTACATCATGCTATGTTTATGTTATCATGTTATTTATGTTGTTATGGAATAACTTGCCTTACTGAGTTCTCTTGAACTCACTCCTTTGATGCTAATATCTTTTACTAGATTATCCTACAGGTGTTGATGACCATGACGGCCAGTACGAGGAAGCGCAAGCTGAAGAAGCATACTTAACACAAGGTGTTGGTAGTTACAAAGATCTCGGTGATGATCCCTCGTGTGATCATGCTACGTACAATGATTAGCCCTATCATGGAGTGGAAGCGGCCGTGCTTAATTTCTAAAGTTTATGTTTATGAAGACGTTCTTTATAAAGTAGAATAAACTCTAGCTTAGTTTGATTACTTCTTTCTTTCCTTTCTTTTGGAATCGGTTGTAATCTTCTTCTTGACTATCGAACTACATTTCCGCTGTAACCATGGAGTGAGATTCCGCCTCACTCTACCCTTTTGATTATATATATATATTGGTATCATTTCCGCACTCTGATGTTATTTTGTTACATTGCTTTGATCTTCTAAATAATATTGATAACTTGATTTAGTCTTGTTCTTGATTATATTATTGTGGATGTGGGAGGTTGATTTCCTTGATACTGATCTTCGAGGCTGTGGATCACACACTCGGGTATGCCAGATAGGGTACCCTTTTGATTCGGGTCTGATATAATGGGGACATCCTAGCCAAACACTGCTAGACACCCCTAGGTATGACAACCAATGATTCGGGAAAGCGTCGATGGGAATCTTCGGAGAACTTCCCATACTATTCCCTCCGATGTCCAAGGACAGAAGCGTGAAAATGACACTTCCCAATCCCAAACCATACCTAATCAAGCACATTCTCAGATCAGTCATGACATACACAACCAACAATTCATCATATAAAAGAGAATGTAAAAGCATAATCCAATCAAGCAGTAAGAAACATTTCATATAAGCTTAAATAATGAAAAAGAATACACAGACAAGTATTACTGTACTTACAGTAGTATATCAGAAGTATAAAGTACAAGAACAGTAAGTAAACTCAGAGTTCCATAAAGTAGAAACCAGAGAGTATGCGATCTATGTTATTATGAAATAACTGTCCTTACCTTGATTATCGCCGAAGATAATCCAAAGATCAAAGAGAGCAACTCCAAACTTAGCAAATAGACTCTTAACAATCATAGATACAACATTAGGAAAGATGCCTAAAAGATAAGAGAGAAAACGAATAAAATCGGGGAAAAAACGAAGCTACTGACATCATTGGTCGAGTGCTTGGTAGACATGCCCAGTTGACCAAGCAGTCGACCAAGCGAGTCAGTACGGAAAAGTGAAAACTGTTTTGGTCATAACTTCTTCGTTTGAAGTCGGATTGATCCGAAATTCGAAGGGGAACTTCCTAGGATGTATTAGAATTATATGGGAAGCTAAAAACATCAAATCATGGTCAAACTATGGGTTCTTGATTTGACCCAAGAAACTAGGGTTTCAATCTTTATGGCTCTCATGAAAAGGTTATGATCACAGGATGAAAGGGAATGATTGCTATCAAGAAAATAACAAGAAATCATAGAATAATCAAGTTTAGATTAACATAAATATTGTCCATGAGGTTTCCCTCGCATGGGAGGTTACCAAAGGTTTCCAGAAAGATCATAAAAGGTCAGGGTTTCAAGAAAAGTTCCGGGTAGGGTTAAGATCTTGACGATGATCATAGATCTCAAAGAAAAGTAGGAGATCACGAAGGGATGGTTGCAAGAATGTAGCATCTTCTTCCTGATCTCAATCAAGAACAAGATCGAAGAAAAGAAATTCGTAATGTCGAAGTGATTACTAACCTTGAATTGTCAGATCAGAGATGAGAGGCTTCAGATCTGCAGAGGAATCTTCGAAATCACCAGAGAGAGTTTCGAAGAGGTCTTCTCACATTCAAAAAGTGTTTAGGAGGCAGCCGTAGATAAGAAACACGAAGTAGGGTTTAAATATAAGTGAAAAACCCTAAAATTACATTTTCTCGGATTTAACAATCCTTTGGTCGAGTGCTTGGTCGAGTGGTCCAGTCGACCAATCAGTCGACCAAGGTAGATAGCAAGGAACAATCAGGGAATTGAAGGATCAAATGGGCTCTAAACCTTGGGCTTTTGCACACACATCAAGTGACATATCTAGTGTGTAGAAATACCTTCAAACCAAGTCAGATAATACTCCAAGTCCTTCAACTAATCTCATTTTCAGACAGGTGCAGCTTCCTTTCCAAATCTGCACAGACTTCCAAGTATGGAACTCCATCATCAAAATCCATGGGTTCAGAGTCAGACACCATGTCTTCTACTGAGATGGCCCATAGTTGGCTTCTTCCTTTACTCCGGGTCTTCGGACCTAAAAACAACCGGGTTACCGGGTCAAGGTCAGGGTTAGGTTAGGGCTGGGTTTCACATTCTCCCCCCCTTAAAAGAAATTTCGTCCTCGAAATTGAGAGCGTACCTGAACTTCCAAAAAGTTGAGGAAATTTCTCCTTCATATCTTCTTCATTCTCCCAAGAAGCTTCTTCAGGGTTATGGTTCTTCCAACGAATCTTTACCAAAGGGATGGTGCGATTCCGCAATTGTTTATCCTTCTTATCCAAAATTTCAGCTGGCTCTTCATCATAAGTAAGATCAGCACTAAGTCCTTCGGGCGCTTGCTGTAAAATGTGTTCCGGATTTTCAATGTATTTCCGAAGCATCGAAACATGAAACACATTGTGCACATCAGCAATAGACAGAGGTAATGCCAATCGATAAGCAACAGGTCCAACTTTTTCCAAAATCTCGAAAGGTCCAATGTACCGAGGGCTAAGCTTTCCTTTAACATTGAATCTCATCACACCCTTCATAGGTGAAACCTTCAAGAAAACCTTCTCTCCAATTTGAAATTCAAAATCGGTCCTTCTCTTATCAGCATAGGATTTCTGTCTTGACTGGGTAGACTTAATCCTTTCTCTTATCATATCGACCATTGCGCTAGTAGCTTCAATCATCTCTAGGCCTAAGATTTTTCTCTCACCAGTCTCAGTCCAATACAAGGGTGTCCTACAGGTGTTACCATACAAAGCCTTGAATGGAGCCATGCCTATAGTTGCTTGATAACTGTTGTTATAGGCAAACTCAACCAAAGCTAAGTGTTCATCCTAATTTCCACCCATATCCACCACACAAGATCTAAGCATATCTTCCAAAGTTTGAATCGTCCGCTCAGATTGTCCATCAGACTGTGGATGATGAGCAGTACTTAAGTTCAATTGGGTTCCCAAGGCTTTCTGCAAACTGTTCCAAAACCTTGAAGTGAACCTAGGATCACGATCAGACACAATACTTACAGGCACACCATGCAGACGAACTACATTATCCACATATAGCCGAGCTAGCTTATCCAAAGTATGAGTGATCTTCATAGGAATGAAATGGGCTGATTTTGTCAACCTATCAACGATTACCCATACAGTGTCATTACCTTTACCTATCCGAGGCAAGCTAGTCATGAAGTCCATAGAGATATCTTCCCACTTCCAACTAGGAATAGGAAGAGGTTGAAGTAATCCAAATGGAGGTCGATGAACGGCTTTCATGCGCTAGCAAGTCTCACACTTGGCAACAAAATCATCAACATCGGCCTTCAAACCAATCCACCAAAAATGTTCTCTTAAGTCTTTATACATCTTGGTGCTTCCAGGGTGTATTGTAAAGATCGACGGGTGTGCTTCCTTCAAAATCTCTCTCTTGATTCCTTCGTCAGCTGGAACACAAAGTCTTCCTCTAAACAATAAGGCACCATCCATAGATATACCAAAGTCAGGATCCGAATCAGGATTCAAAGAAATCTTCTCAATCTTCTCTTTAAAATCCAGATCAGAACCTTGCAGAGCAACAATTCTGTCTCTAAGGGTGGATCTCGCCGTCATAGCAGACAAAACAACTTCCGAACCTTCAGGGACAACTTCCAAACCAAAATCCGAAATCGAGGACAACAAAGGTTGACTCCGAGCATTCAAGTCTAGTACTTTCTTCTGACTTTTCTTGCTAAGAGCATCAACAACCACATTTGCCTTACCAGGGTGATACTGAATGTCACAGTTCATAATCGAGACCAATTCCAAACTTTTAACTCCTTTTGGATAAAGAAGTACTTCAAACTTTTATGATCCGTGAAAATAGCGATCTTCTCACCATAGAGGTAATGTCTCCAAATCTTCAAAGCGAAGACAGCTGTGCAAGCTCTAAGTCATGAGTGGGGTAGTTCCGCTCATAATCCTTCAATTGCCGAGAGGCATAGGCTACAACCTTACCATGTTGCATCAACACGCAACCCAAACCAATCTTCGACGCATCGGTGTAGACTGTTAAACCACCAGAACTATCAGGTATAGTTAAAACCAGGGCACTTGTCAATCTAACCTTCAATTCTTAGAAATTCTTCTCACATGCGTCAGACCAAACAAACTTCTCTTCCTTTCTAGTTAGCTTAGTCATAGGAGAAGCCAACCTAGAAAAATTCTCGATAAACCTTCTGTAGTAGCCTGCCAAGCCAAGAAAACTTCTTATTTCCGTTACAGTCTTCGGTCTTTCCCAATAAGCAACTGCTTGTACCTTTTCGGGATCAACACGAATACCTTCAATAGAAACCACATGGCCGAGGAATACTACACTCTTGAGCCAGAAATCACACTTGCTAAACTTAGCGTAAAGCTTCTTTTCTCTTAGTCTTCGCAAAGTGAAATCTAAATGCCTTGCATGCTCTTCTTCACTCTTCGAATAAATCAGGATATCGTCAATGAAGACTATCACAAACTTATCGAGCACATCATGAAAGACTCGGTTCATGAGGTCCATGAACACAGCAGGAGCATTAGTCAAACTGAAAGGCATAAATCGAAACTCAAAATGACCATACCTTGTTCTAAAAGCCATCTTGAAAAATATCACTCGACTTCACTTTCAACTGGTGATATCCAGACCTTAAATCAATCTTCGAGAACACAGCTGCACCCTTCAACTGATCAAAAAGATCATCAATTCGGGGCAACGGGTATCTATTCTTAATGGTCAACTTGTTCAACTCACGGTAATCAATGCACAGACGCATACTACCATCCTTCTTCTTAACAAACAAGACCGGGGCTCCCCAAGGAGAAACACTAGGTCGAATGAAACTTCTATCCAAGAGTTCTTTCAACTGCTTTTGCAACTCAACCAACTCAATAGGAGCCATTCTATGGAGCCTTAGATACCGGGGCAGCACCAGGGATTAAATCAATAGAAAATTCCACTTCTCTATCAGGTGGCACACCTGACAGATCCTCAGGAAAGACATCAGTGAAATCACATACAATGCCAACTTCTTCTACTTTCTTTCCTTCCTTAACCTTTCCTTCAGATGGCAAACCTTCAACTAATGCATAGACTTGCATCAGTGCAGACAATGTCTTCTTACAAATTCTTCCTTTCTCGCCTTGGAATTCAAACATTGAACTTCCACTAATCCGGAATTGAATTCTCTTCGAAGAACAAAGAATTACAACATTATGGGTAGTCAACCAATCAATACCCAAAATGATATCAAAATCCTTCATATCCAAAAGTACCAAATTGGCTTCCAAATTCTTTCCACTAACCAAAATAGGACACTTAACTATCCCTTTATCTAGTTTCACAACAGGTCCAGTTGGAGTACAAATCGATAAACAACTAGATAAATTCTCAAGTTCCAAATCAATCTTCTTGATAAATGCAGATGATATGAAAGAATGAGAAGCACCCGTATCAAATAACACAAATGTAGGAATAGAAGCAACAAATAAAGTACCTATAACCACTTCATGATTCACATCCTATTCAGTACCAGAGATACTGAACACTCTTCCAGAAGGAGGGACAAGAGTACTCTTCACTGTAGGAGTAGGCTGTTGAACAGACTTCTTCGGACAGTCACGAGCAAAATGACCAGTCTGCTTATAGTAGAAGCAAACATGATTGCTAAGTCCAACAGAACAGGTGCAACTGGAGGCTTCTGATCCAAAGGCCTAGGAATAGCATTCACGAGCCTAGCATTCACATTCATCGGTCTTGCATTCACATTCATCAGTGGCCGATTCCCACCAAACTGACCAAACTGGCCTGGTTGCCGAAATCCAGAGCTCTGACCTACACTCCTAGGCTAAAAAGTAGGAGTAGGGTATGGCGTAGGTCTCACAAAACGTCGATCAGTTCGATCCACAAATCCAGGATTCCTTGGCTGCCAGGGTCTTTGCACTCTAGCATTCTCTTTCTCAGTTTCTTCCAACTTCTTGGCATTCTGCACCACCTGGGAATAACTTTCAATAGGCTGAATGGTGAGAAATGCCCTGATTGTAGGTCGCAATCCCTTGAAAAATTTCTTCGCTTTGGCAATGTTAACCTTCAAAGAGTCAAGAGCAAAGAAGTGAAGCTCTTCAAACTTATGTTGGTATTCCAACACCGACAAAGATCCTTGCGTAAGAGCCATAAAATCAGCTTCCTTCGCATCCTTCATTGCTTCTAGGAAATAGTTCTTAGAAAAAGCTTCTTTGAACAAATCCCACGACACAACGCCAGCATGCAAACCTTCCAAAACAGGCCGAGTGGAAGTCCACCAAGCGTCAGCTTCATGTTGCAACTTCTGCTCGGCAAACAAAATCTTCTGGGCTTCCGTACATTGTAAATGACGAAAAGCTTTTTCCAACTAACGTAGCCACTTGTTAGGAAACAAGATATCCTTGGAACTCCAGTGAAGTTAGGAACTTGCATCTTCAGAAAACTCTCCATAAAACGAGTATGAGGAGTTCCGGCTAATCCAGCTGCATTCAGAACTGCGGCATGAGGATTTCCATTGACACCGGCACGAGTCTCATTATGCAGAGTCATAAAACCAGTCAACATCTGGTTGAACTGAGCTGCTTGCTGCTGCATCATATTACCCATAATATTGGCAATATCACGAAAGCTTCCGACATTCGGGGCACCGGGTACATCAGGAGTGCCTTGGTCACCAGTGTTGGTCTGCTGATCATGACCACCGATTGGTATCTCGTCACTTCCGTGACCACTGGATTCACCACGCCCACTTCTTAACGTAACCATTCTGCAAAAACCAAAATGTCAAAAACACCAGATTTCGATGTTTTGACACAATCCACAAGCCCAAATGATTAAGAACCTTAAATCATGCTTAAATACATCCATTTAGTCATCAAACAATCAATCATTGGACAAAAATCACTTTTTTCCAAAATCCAACAGCACTTGGGGCTACTAGATCCTTTGGTCGAGTGCTTGGTCGAGTGGTCCAGTCGACCAAGGCTTACAGCACGCGAATTTCAGGGTTTTAAGTGCCAAAATCCCATTCCAAACACACTTCAAACCTTGCCAACTTGAGAGGGAACTCTAGAGGAGAAGTTGCTAAGGCATTCCTAAGTGTTTTCCAAGTAGTTTGGTGCTCCAACAACAACACTACAACACTCAACAACTTCACACAAGGTAAATCATTCTTTTCTCACTCAAGTTCATCTTCTCAAACTTGCAATTCATCCAAAAACCATGTGTTGCTTGTCTCTAATGCTAGAAATCATGCTTAGGAACACTTAGAAACATGTTCCCTAGGTTTTTTAGCACAATACCATGCTTAAACAACAAGTTCTACAACAATCTTGCACTTTCACATCGCTTTCGTACCGAAATCGTTAACTTTAGAAATTTTTTTCTTTTTCTCACAAACCGCTTGGAGTTTTCGCATGAAATCAAATGCTACACACTCAAAATGATGCTGTGAACGTGAACATGTACTTTGATTTCACCAATTTCAAAATTTTCAAAAATCCAATTTGACCTAGAATGCAAAATCCCCAAATTCCTTCTTACTGAATTTTCAACTTTAGACTGAGATTTTGATCGATTATCTTCAAATGAACTTCATAGCCATGCAATTCCAAGTATTTCACACATGCTAGTATGCTCAAATTACATTTTCCCCAAATTTCCAATTTTGATGAAAATTACAAAAATGCCCTTCTAGCATAATTTTCAAAACAATACTAACATGCAATGTCTTTTATCTTTTCCAACAGACATCACACCATGCAGAGAGGTGGACGAGGCAGAGGCAAGATAGTAGGAGCTAGGCGAGGCAGAGGTAGAGTTCCAGCTCAGCCTAGAGCAGAGGTCATCCGACTCGATCGCTTCGACACACCACAGGCCGAGTTCCTGTACGAGGCATACTTCGAGTACTGCCACATAGAGTACGGGTGACTTCTTCACTTGCGAGAGCTTCGGGTTTTCCGGATCCGACAACGATTCGACACACAGTCATGGACTCATCTCTTCACGGCGGACTTACCCTTCTATCCTGAGCTTGTGAGGCTGTTCTTCAGCAACCTCACGTCTGCCGAGGAGGCCAGAGGACAGGGTCGTCCTTTCAGACTCATCATTGAGAGCAAGGTCAGAGAGACAGAGATCCGCTTCTCCACTAGGGATCTGGCACACATTCTCTATGTACCACACTATCCACGACAGTGCTTATGGATACCTGTCGGGGCAGAGGTAGACCGATTCTTGATGCCATACGAGCTTCATAAGATATGTGCCACTCTCTGGGATGACACAGAGTGCTACCTTCCGAGAGACAGTGGACAGATGACAGATTCAGCTAGGATCATCGGTCGCATTGTCGGCCGAAACATCATACCGAAGGTCGGACATCACAACCGGGTTTCTGTGATGGAGGCCGTAGTTATCTACCGCATCTACACCGGCTTCCAGATAGACTTGTCCTACATCATCCAGCAGGTCATGATAGATTTAGTGGCACGTCCTAGCATGAGGAACCTTTGCTTCGGGAGATTACTGACATTGATCTTCCGTCACTTCGGGGTTAGTTTGGAGGATACAGAGGAGCTTACTGGTTCACTTGGATATGCCATTGGGACTAGGACAATTAGGCAGATGAGGCTCACTCAGACTGTGAGATCTCCGGGTCCAGATGGTGAGGAGGATACAGATGAGGATGAGGAAGAGGCTCCAGCAGATGAGGGTGATGCTGGTCCAGATTCTGATGATCAGGCAGAGGATGATACAGAGATGCATGAGGCTGATCCTAAGTATCTTGAGATTCCCAGATCACCACACTTCGAGATAGGAGGCCCTTCACATTCAGTCCCAGAGACTTCTGATTTAGGAGCTCAGATGAGATCGATGACTTCCATGCTAGAGAGGATGGAGGTCAGACAGGAGCAGATGTATGAAAGGATGGAGTCACGGCAAGATAGGATAGAGTCACAGATTACTCAGATGGCCGAGGACTTCAGAGCATTCAGAGATCAGAGGAGATCACCTAGATAGATTGTACTTAGGATTTCCCTTTATGCTTTTCAGATGTAAACTTTTCTTAAAGTTAATGAAGTTCTTTTTGTTTCACTTTATTATTGTGTGTTATGAACTTTTCTTTTATTGCATTACATGACATTTGTTAAAATATAATTATTGTATATTATTCAGAAATATTCAGTTATGCTTCATTAATCAAGTTTCTAATCCAAGTGTTCTATTATTCACTTCTAAGAGTAGATGAGTCACTTCTGGATCTATGACTCAGGAATGTTCTGTTACTGTTTTCTATGTCACATCCCCCCAGCCGGTACCCTAACTGGCATACCCGGGAGTGTGATTAATAGCCCCGAAGATCAAGTATCGAGGAAATCATCCTCCCACATATACAATAACATAATCATAAACAGGAAATAATCAAGGTTTAAATATTATAAACAAAAGATTAAAGTCAAGAAATGAATAATCAATATAATCAGAGTGCGGAAAATGATACCAGATATCCGAAGATATCAAAAGAAGTAGAGAGAGGCGGAAACTCACTCCACAGCTACAGCGAAACGTAGTATGTAAGTCTAAAAGGAATTACAACTGAAACAAAAGAAAGTAAGAAAGACAAACTAAACTTAAGAGTTTTCTATCCTATTGTCACATCCTCCCAGCCGGTACCCTATTTGGCATACCCGAGAGTGTGATCCACAGCCCGAAGATCAGGTATCGAATAATCAACCTCCCACATAAACAATAACATAATCATGAACAATAATAATAAAAGTGCGGAAGATAAACCATAGATCCAAATAAGGAAAGAATGAATCCTATATAAATCAGAGTACTAGATATAATCAGAGTGTCTAAATCAGATAAGTAAAGTGAGGCGAAATCCCACTCTACAACCAGCGGAAAAGTAGTTCTAAAAGAGAATAAACAAGATAGAATCTAATCCCAATAGCAGGTACAATAGGTAACTAAATTGTTCTCAATCTTATAGACAACATCCCTATAAGTATAAATCTCATAAACGGCACAAGGGCGCTTCCACTCTATGGTCGGACTAAGCATCGTACGGAGCATAACCACTCGCGGAATCTTCAGTGTAATTGTTGTAACCGCAATCACCTTCCTGGAGATATGCCTCTTCTCCTTGCGCTTCTTCATACGGGCCGTCATGATATTCAGAACCTGTAGAATAGTCTAACAACATTGTACAATAAAGGAATGAGTTTCAAAGAAACTCAGTAAGGCAGTTAAATCCATAATAACATAAATGGCAGGATTTCAGAACAAACATAAATGCAATATGGTATGAAACAAACAATGAATGTATGAATCTAACTCTACATATGCTGGTCTCTATTGGCAGACATGCTTTAAGTCATAGCACCGTACTTCTTTAGGAAGGTCTCAATCACTCATCATCAGTTGGTAATGGGTCCGGCATCCCTCGGGACATTCCATGGTTGGGGGTATAGGTAACCACTCTCTCACATCACCATTGGTCTAAGTACCGGCGCATGTCAAGGTAAAGCCTAACCAAATGCAAGTCTTCTACTTAGTTACATCAAGTCAGATCCAGATACGTCCATTCCTCGTCCCTGACGATCCTTTCCGGTATCCTTCACACTAGAGTCCTCATAGTCCCTGACTACGGACTCATCAACCCTATTGGTCATCCACATATAGTAAACGGGAAGCTCTCACGTCCCCTCACGGGTTGGTTACCGGTCTTGAGTGCCCGTGAGCCCAAGTCTATCCATATGCAACCCTCCAATAAATGGCCCCCACAATGTGATTCCTGTCCTCTCATGGGTTGGTTACCGGTCTTGATCGCCCATGAATCCCCATTGCTACCACGGGTCGTTCGGTCTCAATACCCCTCCGATTAGGGTCTGACATAACGGGACATCCTAGCCCAACACTACTAGACAGTCCTAGATATGTCATCCAACAGTTTAGGAAGGTGTCCAGAAGGCATCTCCGGAAACATCCCATAATATTCCCGTAGTTGTCCAAGGACAGAAGTGTCAAAAGGACACCTCTCCTTTCTAAACCATACTTAAGCATACACAAGCATCAATTCATATCATCACATATATGGTAACTTCATATATGGAAAGAAATCAATAAGTACAATTAACTTGTATATAACTGGTAAGTAAATCATACATGAGTCAATTCAATATAAATAAGTAATGCTATTGATATCAAGACAGTACCACAGTAGTATAACATTATAAGAATCTAATTAAAGAAATAACTTAACAAGATTCAAATATAGAAACTAAGATATGCAATTTATGTTGTTAAAGAAGTAACCATCCTTACCTTTTATAACTTGCAAAGGAATCCTAAGAATTCAAGTAAGATCTTGACAAACTTGAGAAGAAGGTCCTAAACAAGTGCATACAACATATTAGGAAAGATCCCTAACAGAAAAGATACCAAAACATCCAAAACAGACCCATTCTGGAGTTGCTGTACTCATTGGTCGAGTGGATTGGTCGACTGGTCCAGTCGACCAATCAATCGACCAATGCAGACGATAGAGCCTATAAAATCAGAGTTTTGAGATATAAAATCCGAATTTGGTGGTTCAAAAGGGTACTAATCAAGGGGTAAACTACATTAGTAGTATCCTAACATATAGGGGATCTCAAAACACTAATCAAATCAAGTCATCAAGATACAAATTAGGAAACAAAAAGTTACCATAATTAGATCAATCATGGTTCTTGAAGAATTCAAGATAGAAATCAAAGGCAAGAACAATAGGAGAATGAATCATTGATTCAGGTAAAGGTATCATGAAAAGCATACTTAGATCTTCAAGAAAATAGACCTAAGAGCATAAATCTAAATAAGGAAACAAAACCTACCATATATGTAACTATCATGATTCATGAAGAAAACATGGTATGGTAGAAGAGAAACAACTAGAGATTGATAGATCATGGATCATGAAAAGAAAACACAACAATTGACTACTAACATGATCAATATAGTAGATCTAAGGAGATCAGAATTCAAATCAAAAGATAAACAAAGACTAGATCATGATTTGATCATGATTCCTTCAAAAGCTTGCAATGATCATGGTTAAGATCATTGCATTAGCCATTAATCCTTAGGAAGATCATGAGAGACAAGTCCAGAGATGTTTGCAACAGAGAATGCAGCATCTCCTCTACTGTCTCAACTCAAAAAGGAAAGAAAAACAGAGATGGAGAAGAAGAAGAGAGTGTAGACATACCTTTGATGCAAAAGGAAGAGTTTTGACGAAGATCCGTCAAGAAAAACACCAAGGATGCAAGGGAGATGACTTGCAGAGGTCTTTGGTTCGTTCCAAAGAGTTTGGAGGCAGAAAATACGAAGTGGACTCGAGATTGGACTTAAATAGAGCAAGCAAGACCTAATTGCCCAAGACAGCACTCATTGGTTGAGTGGATTGGTCGACTGGTCCAGTCGATCAATCAGTCGACCAATCAGTTCAGCAACTCCTAAACAGGGAATTGAAGACCCAGATCAAATCCAATCCTAAAGGGGTTTTGCACACATATCAAGTGACTTACCTAATAGGTAGAAATGCCTTCAAACCATGATAGAGAGCATTCAAGTCCATCAACTAATTCGATCTTCATCAAGATTCAGTTTCCATAAATAGAACCTCATCATCAACTCTCATGGATTCAAAGCCAGACACCAAGTCCTCCACTGGGATGGGCCAAAGCTGACTTCTTACTTTACTTCGGGTCACTGGACCTACAAATAACAAGGTTTCCGGGTCAAGGTTAGGGCTGGGTTTTACACCTATAGATGACATCTTCAAAATAGTGGACTTCGTCAGTCCAACAGAGATGTTCCAACTCTACATTGCCTCTAATCGTAGTACGCAATGTGATCGCCTGGGGGACATCAGAGTAATCTTGATTGTCACCAACACCTTGCGTGTAGTACGCTTCATCGGCTTGCACTTCATCGTACTGTCCGTCATAGTAGTCAATACCTGTAGAATAGTCTAACAAAAGATTGTACAAAAAGGAATGAGTTTCGAAAGAAACTCAGTAAGGCAAGTTAACTCATAACAACATAAATACATATATCAGAACATAACAAGATGCAATGCAGTATGAAACAAATAATGTATGTATGCATCTAAACTCTATGTATGCTGGTCTCTATTGGAAGACATGCTTTAAGTCATAACACCGTACTTCTTTGGGTAGGTCAATCACACAACGCCGGTTGGTAGTGGGTCCTTCATCCCTCTCGGACAATCCATGGCTGGGGGTTAAGTGATTGCTCTCTCACATCACCATTGGTCTAAGTACTGGCGCATGTCAGGGTAAAGCCTAGCCCAATGCAAGTCATCTACTCAGTTACATCAACTTAGATCCAGATACTTCCATTCGTCCCCTCTCGGGATCCTTTCCGGTATCCTTCACACTAGAGTCAGCGTATCCGACTCTCTCAAATATGGACTCATCAACCCTATTGGTTATCCACATATGGTAAACGGGAAGCTCTCATGTCCTCTCACGGGTTGGTTACCGGTCTTGAGTGCCCATGAGCCCAAGTCTAGCCATATGCATCCCTCCAATAAATGCCCCCCACAATATGATTCCCGTCTTCTTATGGGTTGGTTACCGGTCTTGAGCGCCCGTGAATCACATTGCTACCACGGGTCGTTTGGTCTCAGTACCCTTCCGATTCGGTCTGATATAACGGGGACATCCTAGCCAAACACTACTAGACAGCCCTAGGTATAACAACCAATGATTCGGGAAAGCGTCGATGGGCATCTTCGGAGAACATCCCATACTATTCCCTCCGATGTCCAAGGACAGAAGCTTGAAAAGGACACTTCCCAATCCCAAACCATACCTAATCAAACACATTCTCAGATCAGTCATGACATACACAACCAACAATTCATCATATAAAAGAGAATGTAAAAGCATAATCCGATCAAGCAGTAATAAACATTTCATATAAGCTTAAATAATGAAAAAGAATACATAGACAAGTACTACTGTACTTACAGTAGTATATCAGAAGTATAAAGTACAAGAACAGTAAGTAAACTCAGAGTTCCATAAAGTAGAAACCAGAGAGTATGCGATCTATGTTATTATGAAATAACTGTCCTTACCTTGATTATCGCCGAAGATAATCCAAAGATCAAAGAGAGCAACTCCAAACTTAGCAAATAGACTCCTAACAATCATAGATACAACATTAGGAAAGATGCCTAAAAGATAAGAGAGCAAACGAATAAAATCGGGCAAAAAACGAAGCTACTGACATCATTGGTCGAGTGCTTGGTAGACATGCCCAGTTGACCAAGCAGTTGACCAAGCGAGTCAGTACGGAAAAGTGAAAACTGTTTTGGTCATAAATTCTTCGTTTGAAGTCGGATTGATCCGAAATTCGAAGGGGAACTTCCTAGGATGTATTAGAATTATATGGGAAGATAAAAACATCAAATCATGGTCAAACTATGGGTTCTTGATTTGACCCAAGAAACTAGGGTTTCAATCTTTATGGCTCTCATGAAAAGGTTATGATCATAGGATGAAAGGGAATGATTGCTATCAAGAAAATAACAAGAAATCATAGAATAATCAAGTTTAGATTAACATAAATATTGTCCATGAGGTTTCCCTCGCATGGGAGGTTACCAAAGGTTTCCAGAAAGATCATAAAAGGTCAGGGTTTCAAGAAAAGTTCCGGGTTAGGGTTAAGATCTTGACGATGATCATAGATCTCAAAGAAACGAAGGAGATCACGAAGGGATGGTTGCAAGAATGTAGCATCTTCTTCCTGATCTCAATCAAGAACAAGATCGAAGAAAAGAAATTCATAATGTCGAAGTGATTACTAACCTTGAATTGTCATATCAGAGATGAGAGGCTTCAGATCTGCGGATGAATCTTCGAAATCACCAGAGAGAGTTTCGGAGAGGTCTTCTCACGTTCAAAAAGTGTTTAGGAGGCAGCCGTAGCTAAGAAACACGAAGTAGGGTTTAAATATAAGTGAAAAAACCTGAAATTACATTTTCTCAGATTTAACAATCCTTTGGTCGAGTGCTTGGTCGAGTGGTCCAGTCGACCAATCAGTCGACCAAGGCAGACAGCAAGGAACAATCAGGGAATTGAAGGATCAAATGGGCTCTAAACCTTATGGGCTTTTGCACACACATCAAGTGACATATCTAGTGTGTAGAAATACCTTCAAACCAAGTCAGATAATACTCCAAGTCCTTCAACTAATCTCATCTTCAGACAGGTGCAGCTTCCTTCCAAATCTGCACAGACTTCCATGTATGGAACTCCATCATCAACATCCCTGGGTTCAGAGTCAAACACCATGTCTTCTACTGAGATGGCCCATAGTTGGCTTCTTCCTTTACTCCAGGTCTTCGGACCTAAAACAACCGGGTTACCGGGTCAAGGTCAGTGTTAGGTTAGGGCTGGGTTTCACACTTTCCCTGACTACTGGTTGACATACCTAGGATTGGTCTAGCAGTGTTTGGCTAGGAATACCCTATTATATCAAACCCGATTTGGAAGGGTATTGAGACCGAGTGACCCATGGTATGAATGGGGATTTATGGGCGCTCAAGAGCGGTAACCAACCCATGAGAGGACATGAATCACATTGTGGGGGTCATTCATTGGTAGGGTCACATTTAGTAGACTTGGGCTCATGGGCGCTCAAGACCGGTAACCAACCCGTGAGAGGACATGAGAGCTTCCTATTTGCTATTTGTGGATGACCAATAGGGTTAATGAGTCTGTAGTCCGAGTTGGTTGTAGCCATAGGATACGCTGACTCTAGTGAGAAGGATACCAGAAAGGATCGGCCGGGGGCGAGGAATGGACATATCTGGATCTAAATTGATATAACGAAGTAGATGACTTGCATTGAGCTAATATTAACTGTGTACATGCGCTAGTACTCAGGCCAAACAGTGATGTGAGAGAGTGTTGACCTAAACCCTAGCCAAGGTTGTCCGGAAGGTTTCAGGACCCAATTACCACTAGCAGAACCCAATATACCAAGATGGTTGAGGGAGAGTGATTTGAGACCTACCCAAAGAAGTATGGTGCTATGACTTAAAGTGTGTCTACCAATAGAGACCACCATTCATATATAGAGTTAGAAGCATACTTGCATATATTGTTTCATATCATTGCATATATGTTTGCCTATGATTGCATGTGAAGATGCTTATTATGATTGGATATACTTGCTAAGTTCTTTTGAGGTTACCCTTTGGGGGACTTCTTTTTAGAGGACATTGCAGGTTTGGAAGAGAACCTGTGCCACAGTACGGAGAACCCTTTCATATATGATGCAGCTCTAGAAGTCTTTGGAGACGATTATGACCAGCAGGGCAGCCAACACCTAGGTTTGGACTGCATTTATGGCTCCTATTGACAGCAGCCAGCATTGTCTTGTTTGCTGATGGGATCGCGCGCTAAATGCTAATCTGAAACTTCAAGAGCATAACCCAAAGGTGAAGAAGATGAAAATTGAAGAAGAAGAAGAGCCGATGGAAGATGTTCATTAGATTTCTCTTGTTCTTATAGTCTTTTTCTTTTACTTGTATTAGCATAGAGCTTTGCTTTAGATTTCGATCTACCTTCCGCATATGTTGTGAGGTATATTTCCGCTATACTCTATAGTTGTCTTTGATTGGTATCTTATTGTTCCACACTCTGATATTCTTTTGTGATCTTTCTGAGATCTTTTCTTGACTTTTATTAATAAATTACTTGAATATTATGATTTGTTCTTGCTTTTGATTATGTTATTGTGCTAAATGGATATGATTGTTCCTAAACTTGATCTTCAGGGCTGTGGATCACACACTCGGGTATTCCAGATAGGGTACCGGCTGGGTAGATGTGACACTTGTTACTTGATATATTTCTTTATTAAAAGTATGACATTGATTTATTCTTGCTCATGATTGGACTATTGTGTGGAATGGTTGGTGATTGTCTGAGACTTGATCTATGGGGCTGTGGATCACTCCCCTAGGTATTAGGGTGAATGTATATTAGCTAGGTGGATGTGACAACCAAGGGGTATTGGTTTCCCAGGGCGACCAGGTCAGGCAACCAGTGCATGAGTACAAACATAATCGACTTATATCGACAATAGGACTTTAGATTGGGTTCTAAACTACTCCGAAAATACATTGAAAATTCTGAAATAATACTAGAACATGAACTAACATAGTTTAGGCATTTAACAATGTAAAAGAATTGAAAACCTAGCAAATCCAAAGTTAGGTCTTTTCCAAAAATCAATTCGGAAGAACACAAATGAACCATAGTGAATGGGGATTCACTCAAGGGCAAAGATAAGAGATAAACTAGGTTGATACAGTAACAGAAGACTCCTACTAGGTCTAAACAGTAGAAGAAATCAATCACAAAAGAGAATTAGAAAGAATGGAGATGAGTACTAACCTTAGAGAAAGTTACTCGCCGCATGGAAAGCTTTTTGGAAGATCTCCACACTACCTTTCACTTTCACGGAGCACTCTCTAATGAGCTCTGATGTCCTCTGAAGGCTATGGATCAAAATGACACGTTTTAGAACAAAAACACTTTAAATAGAGCCTTAAAAATCTAATTTTCCAAAATTGCCCTTTTCCACCCAGAACCAGACTGGTCACCTGAGGCGACCAAGCCAATCGACCAACCCCTGGATCTTATTTTCATGAGCAGAATCAAGGCCCAGAAAGCACATGGATGCCCTAGCTCTTATTCTACACTCCAAAAGAGTCTTACCTGATTTTTGAGACCTTCCACATGTGTCATCAATGAACACTTGATCCATCTACCAAATCCGTAAATTGTCCAAGTTAGATCTCCTTCCAAACTCTATCTGGACAGCCCATAGTTGCCTTCTACCCGCACTCCGGCTTCTTGGACCTACAATAATGATTTTCGGGTTAGGATCATGGGGGATTTCACATCCTCCCCCCCCCCCAAAAGAAATTTCGTCCTCGAAATTGGAAGCATACCTAGGTTTCCAAAAAGATAAGGATACTTCGTTCTCATCTCGTCTTCCTTCTCCCAAGAAGCTTCCTCGAGGGTGTGGTTCTTCCACCTGATTTTCACTGGAGGTATGGTCCTATTCCGCAACTGCTTATCTTTCCGATCCAAGATCTTGGTTGGGTCTTCTTCATAGGTACAATTTGCACCTAGACCTTTGGGTTCTTGCTGGAGGAGATGCTATGGATTTCCACACATTGTAGTAGCATTGATATGTGGGGATTCACTCTAGGGCAAAGAGAAGATATAAACTAGATTGATACAGTAACTACAAGGCTCCTACTAAGTCTAAACAGTAGAAGAAATCAATCGCAAAAGAGAATTAGAAAGAACGGGGATGAGTACTAACCTTTGAGAAAGTTGCTCATCGCATGGAAAGCTTTTCGAAAGATCTCCACACTGTGTTCACCTTTGCGGAGCCCTCTTTGACGAGCTATGACGTCCTTTGATGGCTATGGATCATAATGACACATTTTAGAATGAAAACACATTAAATAAAGCCTCAAAAATATAATTTTCCAAAATTGCCCTTTTCCATCAGGAACTAGGTGACTAGCCTCTGGAACTTATTTTCAGGAGTAGAATCAAGGCCCAGAAAGCCCATGGCTCTACCTTAGCCCCTATTCTACACTCCAAAAGGGTCTTATCTGATTTTTGGGACCTTCCACATTTCTTATCAATGAACACTTGATCCATCTACCAAATTCATTATCGTCTGAGTTGGATCTCCTTCCAAACTTTGACAGAACTCCCAACTCAACATCATCTCCATCAACTTCCATTGGTTCGGATTCCAATCCAATGGTCTCTATTAGTAACAACCCCCGTATTTCTAACCCGAAATCCGTATTGCAGGTCCGATAACCCGAAGGTCAAGTCGGACTAAGTTGTGGAGTATCCGGATTGAAGTCCATGATCCATACCCTGAACCCATGGATCTAGATTCTCTTGATGAAGAACCTGCTTTGCTGGAAAAGTGAAGTTCCAGCCAAAGTCAAGAGGTGTTTAGAGATGTCCGGATTGAAGGTAAGACCTCCCCCATGTGTTGCTTACGGTTAGGTTGAGGTTGGGAGTCAACCCCTTGAGCAAAGCACCCTTGTACTGCAAAGTACTAGGTGGAGGTTGCTTAAGGCAGTTGATTGGGCCAATCAACTGCCCCAAGCGATCACCATGGTCTACTTGCGGGATTTTTCCCTAATTTGCCCCCTGTCCTCTATAAATAGGAAACCCCGTGTTTTTAACTCATTATTATATTCTAGATTGCTGCTGTGGACGGTTAGGAGGCAGAAGACACGTGCTGGAAGGTGAGGAAAGTGTGGTTTGCATTCTGGATTTGTTTCCCTCGTCTGTTTGCAAATCTGGTTGAGGTAAGTGAATCCCCTTCACTCAATTCTCTTCTTTCAACTTTGAAATGGTGTAGATCCATCTCCTTCATGTTGGGGTAACCTAATTGTGATTGGCTGTATACCCTAATCAATGCATTTGAGAGGATCTTGTCCGAAAATGAATCCCTACATTCAAATAAAGGATGGATCTAATCTAGGGAGATGATTAGGGTGTTAGATCTCTATCAATTTTAGGTTTCTGATTTGCTCCTTTGTTATAGACTTGTTAAGTTTAGAATTCGGATTAAGATCATCCCAAAACCAGATTGAAATTGGATGATCGAAAGACTGAATTTCGGAGTTGGAAGACTGTTTGTAACTGAGGTGGTTGCTTAAGGCGGTCTCTTGACCCAAGCGACTGGCTGGGTCACAGTGACTGTGTGTGATTTGTGTTTGCTTTGGTTTGACTCATGACTCTTGTGTATTCTTGTAACCCTATGTTTAGGTGTTCTCTAAGTCTACTAAAGGTTTTGTAATTACGGTTTGATTGCATTCTATTGAGCTTTTACTTAATTACAGGTAAGGACACACTATCTTGTTTATATGCAATGACATGTATATGATGAATCAGTTGTTTCCTATATTATTCATTAATCATGTACACTGTTGTAGTTGTTTAATTACTGTCATATACTTGTTGTTTGTGTTATATTTATATACTGAATTACTTCATGATATGGAATGAATGGTTATGATATAATCTTGATTGATGTAGTGTAGTTGTGATGGAAAGGGTATCCAATTGGTTATGTTTGCTTGAGATATTAGAGGGTTGTGGTATGGGACACATGTTGACTGATGCCTCTAGCACTATCATGACTATTGGATGACATACCTAGGGAGTCTAGTATTGCATGGCTAGGTACCCTACATGCTATTACCCTTTCGGTAGGGGAATTGAAACCGAATGACCCATGACGATGGTAACGTGACTCTGTTTCATCCTACAGTGGTAACCAGTCTACGCAGAGCCTCAATGGTCCACTGTTGATGTGAAATCTAGCCCTATCCTAACCTTGACCTTGACCCGGAAACCCGGTTGTTTGTAGGTCCGAAGACTCGAAGCAAAGGAAGAAGCCAACTATGGGCCATCTCAGTAGAAGACATGGTGTTTGACCTAGAACCCATGGAGATTGATGATGGAATTCCATACTTGGAAGTCTGTGCAGATTTGGAAAGAATGCTGCAGCTTGATGAAGGTAAGTCTAATTGATGGACTTGTAGTATAGTTAGACATGATTCAAAGGCATTTTTCTATACTAGATAAGTCTTATGTTGTGTTGGGAGAAGCCCATGAGGTTTGGACTTGAGTTGAGCTCCAATTCCCTGTTAGGGACTTGCTGACTAGCTTGGCCGATTGATTGGTCGACTGGGCCAATCGACCAAGCAGTAGACCAACAGGGAGTTATTTCCGAGAAAATCCAATTTTAGGGTTTTCACTTTCTATTTAAGTTAACTTTGTGTTTCTTATTATCCTCTGCCTCCAAAACTCTCTGAGAAAGTGGGAAGACTCTTTCAAAGCTCTCTTTGCGAGATCTAAAGCTTCTCATCTCCAACCTGTCAATCCAAGGTTAGTAATCATTATGTGTTGTGAGTTATTCTTCTACGATCTTATTCTTGATTTGAGATTTTGAAGAAGATGCTGCATTCTTGCAACCATCTCTTCCATGATCTCATTCTATTCTTAAGGGGTTTATGATCAACATCATAGTTAACCCTAATCTTTGATAAACTCTCCTTTTGAAAACCTAATTTTACCCTTTCTAATCACTTTCTTAACATGATTGAACCAATTCTCATTACGTAATTGTGTTTGATCTTGATTACCTTCTTCTAGAATTAGATCTAACCTCCTTTAATCTTTTCAGTGATTTCATAGTATATTTTTCATCAAATTCTAGGATTTTCACCCAATTGGGGAAACCATGATTTCAAATTGGAAGGTAGTGTTTTTAATCATTATTAAGACCTAATCTATACTCCTTTAGTGTTAGAATATTGTTCTAAAGGTTTCCTCCAAGTTTCGTGAAGTTTTGAATCTTGTAGATTGAGTTCCGGATCAAAATCCACTGATTTGCTTCATACTGACTCAGTTGGTCGACTGGGTCAGTAGACCAACCAATCGACCAAGCAAGTCAGTAGCTCTATTTTTCGCTCAGTTTGATTCGTTTGCTCTCCAATCTTTTAGGCTTCTTTCCTAATGTTGTATCTATGATTGTCTAGGGTTTATTTGCTAGGTTTGGAACCTCTCTCTTTGATCCTTGGATAATCATCAACACTATTTAAGGTAAGGACAATTATCTTCATAATGAAGTAGATTGTGTGTATGTTAGTTTCTGATTTCAAAAACTCTTAAATACGATACTGATATTGTACTTTCTATTTATGATGTACTGTTGTAAGTACAGTAGTACCTTACTTATTTTGTCTTTTCATTATTCAAGTATATATGTATGCTTACTCATGTATGTTGTTAATGAATGCTTTTACATATTCTTTTATGTGATGAGATGTCGGTTATGTATGAAGTGACTGATCTGAGAATGTGATTGATTAGGTATGATTTGGGATTGGGAAATGTCCTTTTGACATTTCTATCCTTGGACATCGGAGGGAATAGTATGGGATGTTCTCCGAAGATGCCCATTGACGCTTTCCCGAATTATTGGATGTCATACCTGTCACATCCCGCCCTAAATCCACCAAGGGGATACCCTATCTGGATTACCCGGGGAGTGAATTACAGTCCCGCCAATCAAGTTTAGGAACGATCATAGTCACTTAGCACAATAATATAATCAAAAGCAAGAACAATTCCTTGTATTCAAATAATTTAATAATAAAAGTCTAGAAAAGATCTCAGAAGGTTTCACAAATAATATCAGAGTGCGGAAATGATACAAATAGGACAAATAGTCAAAGTGTGAAAAGGAGGGGAAAACCCATCCTATAAAAATAGCGGAAGATGGTTCGACTAAAATTAAAGATTACAACCGGTTCACCAAATAACAAGTGAAACAATTAAGCTATAGTCCCGACAATTCAAATAAAAAAGGTTAAAAAGGGAATGAGGCGACATCCCATCCCTAACACACAAATATAAAACTGAACTACTCCAAACAAGTCCCGATCTTGGTCTACTCGTCTTTATCAACTGGTTCATCGCCACCAGTATGATACAAGTCTTCAACTCGGCCTCCAGAGGGTTGACTGCCACAGTCAACAGTGGTAGTACCTACAGAAAAGTCTAACAAAATATGTTGCAAAAAGGAGTGAGTTCAAAAGAACTCAGTAAGGTAGTCATTCCATAACATATAAACCATATGATACAAGCCATAACATGATGCAATATGAAATGGAACACATGATGCAAGTATGGTTCTAACTCTATGAATGCTGGTCTCTAAGGTAGACATGCTTTAAGTCATAGCACCGTACTTCTCTGGGTCGTCTGTCACTCTCCCATTCCATATCTTGGGAATGCCCGAGGAAGATCGGTAAAGTCATCAAAAAAACCGTGGTAAGGGGAATCGGTCACCGCTCTCTCACATCACCATTTGGTCAAGTACTGGCGCATGTCACAGTAAAGCCTAGCCCAATGCAAGTCATCTACTCAGTCGGTCAAGTCAGATTCAAATACGTCCATTCCTCGCCCCCGGCGATCCTTTCCGGTATCCTTCACACTAGAGTCAGCGAAACCCTGGATTGCGGACTCATCAACCCTATTGGTCATCCACATATAGTAAACGGGAAACTCACACGTCCTCTCACGGGTTGGTTACCGGTCTTGAGCGCCCGTGAGCCCAAGTCTATCCATATGCAACTCTACCAATAAATGGCCCCTTTCAGGTATCCGTAGTATGGTTTATGTCCCCTACCGGATTGGTTACCGGCCTAGAGCGCCCATCCAACCATACACTACCACGGGTTGTTCGGTCTCAATGCCCTTCCGATTTGGGTCTGACACGACAAGGATAAACCTAGCCAACCAACTAGACAGTCCTATGTATGTCATCGAAAAACCCGGGAAAGAGTCGATAGGAACCTTCGGAGAACATCCCATACTATTCCCTCCGGTGCCCAAGGACAGAAGCGTCAATAGGACACTCCCCAATCCCAAGTTATATGTAGGCAATCACATATTCAAGTTCATCACTTCTCATGCATCCAATACATCTTCATAATACAAGTTAAATCATGATATTGAAATGAATCATCATAGACATAAGTAAACAAGAATAGTAATGTAACATAACAAGAGTATAAAGATTTCAATACTACTGTTCTAACACATATATAACAGTCTTATAAAGATTAAAAGAAATCAAAAGATTCTATTCATAAATAAGAACATGAATCATAAGTTGATGATCTATATGTTTATGGAGATAACCATCCTTACCTTAGGTTGAGTTGATGATGGATTGAGAATACCGAGAATTAGTCCAAAAGAATTGTTAAGACCCTAAACAAACATCAATAACAAGTTAGAGAAGACGTTGGGAAGATCGGATGTCGAACGGATCAAAACGGAGCAAGGTTGTTGTCAGCAACAAGTTTGGTCGATGGTCTTGGTCGATGGTATCGACCAAAAGGATCGACCAAAATTGTCTTCGGGACAGAATAGTTGATTTTGGGGATTTTTGTCCGAAATGGGACTTTCGGGGCTCGGATCGATCTGAAACTTGGAGGGGTGATTAATAACAATGTAAGAACACTACCTAGAAAGTATTATCACAATCCAATGGTCCAAATGAAAACCCCCAAATTGAGGTCCTATGTTCTAAAGACAAGAATCCTAGCATTCATGAGAAATTGATGAAATTGAAAGGGAAGCTAGAGAATTAGTTGGGGAATAGGTTAGGAACACTAGCAGGAGACTATGTAGCAAGAATCAACATGATCCAATGGTCAAATTGAAAACCCCCAATTTGAAGCCTTAGGTTCAAACTTGCAAGAATCATGTTCATTAATGAAATTGATTGCAATTGCAAAAGAACTTAGGAATTCAATTAAGGGAATGATGGGCAGTAGATTAGAGATACATACTAACATAAAATCAGACCTAATTGAAAGAAAAAATCAGATTAAGAGATGAATTCATGTTGTAAAGAAGAGAAAAATCAAAATAAGAAAGCAAGAACATCATGTATGAGAATCATAGCATGGAAAGGGTGAAGAGAGGTTTAATCAAAGCAAAAGAGCTTGTAGAAGAGGTGGTTGCAAGGTTGCAGCACCTTCTTCACGAACTCAGTAGCAAGAACAAGATGAGGTAGAAGTAGATTAGAGAGAGAGTGAGAGGTTACATACCTTGGAGAAGAGATTAGAGAAGAGAGACAATGATTTTTGTAGAAGATCATCACCCAAGCCAAGGAGGAGCCTAAGAGGAGCTTTCCCACGTTCTCAGGTGTTGAAATGAGTAAAATATCGTTCTAGGTTCGAGGTTTCACTTAAATAGATGAAGGAATATCCAAAAACATCTTTTTCTCGATTCTGGGCAACTTTGGTCGATGGTCCTTGGTTGATGGCATCGACCAAAAGGATCGACCAAAACAGGTAACAGGTTTCAGCAGAAAATCCAGAATTAGTTCAGCAACTTCGAACAGGGATTCGGAGGGCTATACAAGGTAAAATTGAGTGAGGTTTTCTCCTACAAGTCAATCAAGAAGTTTAGTTTCCATAAATACTTTTGGATCAAGCATGGGAGGTCATTAGGTCCACCAAAAAAGCTCACCTTCTTCGATGCGCAAGCAGGATTTTCCAGACACAGTTCAGCAACTTCGGACAGGGATTTGGGGGGGCTATATGGGGTCAAATGGAGTGGGGTTTTCTCCTACAAGTCCATCAAGAAGTCTAGTTTCAGAAAATATATTCGGATTAAGCACAGGAGTTCATTTGGTATTTCAATTAATTCACTCCTCTTCGGTGCGCAGATTCAAAACTAACACTGACAATGCTCTCAAGTGAGGGGCATCATCGTCAATGTTCAAGGGCTTGGGTTCCGACACCAAGTCATCAACCAAAAGGGTCCACAAGTATCTTTTCCCCCACTTCGGGTGTAAAACCCAGCCCTAACCTTGACCCGGAAACCTTGTTATTTGTAGGTCCAGTGACCCGAAGTAAAGTAAGAAGTCAGCTTTGGGCCATCCCAGTGGAGGACTTGGTGTCTGGCTTTGAATCCATGAGAGTTGATGATGAAGTTCTATTTATGGAAACTGAATCTTGATGAAGATCGGATTAGTTGATGGACTTGGAGTGCTCTCTATCTTGGTTTGAAGGCATTTCTACCTATTAGGTAAGTCACTTGACATGTGTGCAAAACCCCTTTAGGATTGGATTTGATCTGGGTCTTCAATTCCCTGTTTTGGAATTGTTGTCAGCATTGGTCGACTGATTGGTCGACTGGACCAGTCGACCAATCCACTCGACCAATGAGTGCTGTCTTTGGCAATTAGGTTTTTCTTGCTCTATTTAAGTCCAATCTCGAGTCTACTTCCTATTTGCTGCCTCCAAACTCTTTGGAACGAACCAAAGACCTCTGCAAGTCATCTCCCTTACATCCTTGGTGATTTTCTTGACGGATCTTCGTCGAAACTCTTCCTTTTCATCAAAAGGTATGTCTACACTCTCTTCTTCTCCTCTATCTCTTATTTTCTTTCCTTTTTGAGTTGAGACAGTAGAGGAGATGCTGCATTCTCTGTTGCAAACATCTCTGGACTTGTCTCTCATGATCATCCTAAGGATTAAAGGCTAGAACAATGATCTTAACCATGATCATTGCAAGCTTTTGAAGGAATCATGATCAAACCATGATCTAATCTTTGTTAAACTTCTGATTTGAATTCTGATCTCCTTGGATCTTCTATATTGATCATGTTAGTAGTTAATTGCTGTGTTTTCTTTTCATGATCCATGATCTATCAATCTCTAGTTGTTCTCTTCTACCATACTATGTGTTCTTCATGAATCATGATAGTTACATATATGGTAGGTTTTGTTTCCTTATTTAGATTTATGCTTTTAAGCCTATTTCCTTGAAGATCTAAGTATGCTTTTCATGATACCTTTACCTGAAGCAATGATCCATCCTCCTATTGTTCTTGTCTTTGATTTCTATTTTGAATTCATCAAGATCCATGGTTGATCTAATTATGGTAACTTTTTGTTTCCTAATTTGGATCTTGATGTCTTGTTTGGATTAGTGTTTTGAGGTCCCCTATATGTTAGAATGCTACTGATGTAGTTTACCCCTTGATTAGTACCCTTTTGAACCACCAAATTCGGATTTCATATCTTAAAACTCTGTTTTTAGGCTACTGTCTGCATTGGTCGACTGATTGGTCGACTAGACTAGTCGACTAATTGGTCGACTGGACTAGTCGACCAATCCACTCGACCAATGAGTACAGTAACTCCAGAATTGGTATGTGTTGGATGTTTTGGTATCTTTCCTGTTAGGGATCTTTCCTAATATGTTGTATGCACTTGTTTAGGACCTTCTTCTCAAGTTTGCCAAGATCTTACTTGATTTCTTAGGATTCCTTTGCGAGTTATAAAAGGTAAGGATGGTTATTTCCTTAATTACATAGATAGCATGAATCTAGTTTCTATATTTGAATATCATTGATATGTTGCCTTAATTAGATTCTTACAATGATATACTACTGTTGCATAACTTTGATTACAGTAGCATTACTTATTCATATTGAATTGACTCATGTATGATTTACTTACCAATTATATACAAAGTGATTGTAATTATTGATTTCTTTCCATATATGAAGTTACCATATATGTGATGATATGAATTGATGCATGTGTATGCTTAAGTATGGTTTGGAAAGGAGAAGTGTCCTTTTGACACTTCTGTCCTTGGACTACTACGGGAATATTATGGGATGTTTCCGGAGATGCCCTCTGGACACCTTCCTAAACTGTTGGATGACATATCTAGGATTGTCTAGTAGTGTTTGGCTAGGATGTCCTGTTATGTTAGACCCTAATCGGAGGGGTATTGAGACCGAACGACCCGTGGTAGCAATGGGGATTCATGGGCGCTCAAGACCGGTAACCAAGTCGTGAGAGGACAGGAATCACATTGTGGGGGCCATTTATTGGCAGGGTTGCATATGGTTAGACTTGGGCTCACGGGCGCTTAAGACCGGTAACCAACCCGTGAGAGGACGTGAGAGCTTCCCGTTTACCATATGTGGATGATCAATAGGGTTGATGAGTCCGTAGTCAGGGACTATGAGGACTCTAGTGTGAAGGATACAGGAAAGGATCGTCAGGGACGAGGAATGGACGTATCTGGATCTGACTTGATGTAACTAAGTAGAAGACTTGCATTTGGCTAGGTTTTACCCTGACATGCGCCGGTACTTAGACCAATGGTGATGTGAGAGAGTGGTGACTTAACCCCCAGCCATGGAATGTCCCGAGGGATGCCGGACCCATTACCAACCGATGATGAGTGAATGAGACCTTCCTAAAGAAGTACGGTGCTATGACTTAAAGCATGTCTGCCAATAGAGACCAGCATACATAGAGTTAGATTCATTCATTCATTGCTTGTCTCATATCATATTGCATTTATGTTTGTTCCGAAATCCTGCCATTTATGTTATTATGGATTTAATCGCCTTACTTGAGTTTCTTTGAAACTCATTCCTTTATTGTACAATGTTTGTTAGACTATTCTGCAGGTACTGAATACTATGACGGTCCCTATGAAGAAGCGCAAGGCGAAGAGGCATATCTCCAGGAAGGTGATTGCGGTTACCACAATTACATTGAAGATCCCGCGAGTGGTTATGCTCCGTACGATGCTTAGTCCGACCATTGAGTGGAAGCGTCCTTGTGCCATTTATGAGATTTACACTTATAAGGATGTTGTCTATAAAGTGGAGAACAATTTAGTTACCCATTGTACTTGCTACTGGGATTAGATTCTGTCTAGTTTATTCTCTTTTAGAGCTACTTTTCCACTGGTTGTAGAGTGGGATTTTTGCCTCACTTTACTTATTTGTTTTGACACTCTGATTATATCTAGTATTCTGATTTATTTATGATTCATTCTTTCCTTATTGGATCTATGGTTTATTTTCCGCACTTTTATTATGATTGTTCATGATTATGTTATTGTTTATGTGGGAGGTTGATTACTCGATACCTGATCTTCGGGCTGTGGATCACACTCTCGGGTATGCCAGATAGGGTACCGGCTGGGAGGATGTGACATCGGGTCTTCGGACCCACAAACATAACAGACTCTGGGCCGGGTCAAGGTTAGGATAAGACCAGATATTACAGGTCTACCCTACGGGAAAGGTCTGGCATGACTTCTTAAGGCTTTCAAAGATAATAACATTGAAATCAAGGTCCAACTTTAAGGTCTAATATCAAACAAGTCTTTCTTCACCCAAAACAAATAGGGTGTCGGGGCTAGGTTTGGGCTGGATGTTACAATACCTAGGGCTATCTAGCAGTGTTTGGCTAGGATGTCCCCGTTATATCAGACCCAATTCGGAAGGGTATTGAGACCGAACGACCTGTGGTAGCAATGGGGATTCGTGGGCGCTTAAGACCGGTAACCAACCCGTGAGAGGACATGAATCACATTGTGGGGGCCATTTATTGGTAGGGTTGCATATAGTAGACTTGGGCTCATGGGCGCTCAAGACCGGTAACCAACCCGTGAGGGGACATGAGAGCTTCCCGTCTATTATATGTGGATGATCAATAGGGTTGATGAGTCCGTAGTCAGGGACTATGATGACTCTAGTGTGAAGGATACCAGAAAGGATCGCCAGGGGTGAGGAATGGACGTATCTGGAACTGAGTTGATATGAATGAATAGATGACATGCAATGGGCTAGGCTTAACCTTGACATGCGCCAATACTTAGACCAATGGTGATGTGAGAGAGCGGTGACCTAACCCCCAGCCATGGATTGTCCAGAGGGATAGAGGACCCACTACCAACCGGCGTTGTGAGATGAGACCTTCCTAAAGAAGTATGGTGCTATGACTTAAAGCATGTCTGCCTATAGAGACCAGCATACATAGAGTTCAGATGCATACATACATTGTCTGATTCATATTGCATTGCATTTTGTTATGTTCTGCAGCATGTTATTTATGTTGTTATGATTTAACTTGCCTTACTATGAAGGGCAATATGAAGCAGCACCAGTTGAAGAAGCGTACTAAACGCAAGGTGCTGGCTACAATGAAGATCACATTGATGATCCCACGTTTGGTCACGTTGCATACTACGATTAGACCTAATGTGGAGTGGGAATATCTTAGTTGGATTGATGAAGTCCACTATTTTGAAAACGTTATCTATAGAGTAGAAGACTCTTAGTTTAGTTTGAGTTCCATTCCTTTACTTTCTTTTGAAAACATTTGTATTCTTTTAGACTTATGTGTTACATTTCCGCTGTAATTATGGAGTGAAATTCCGCCTCACTCTACTCCTTTTTTATGTTTACATCTGGTATCATTTTTCCACACTTTGATTATACTATCATTCTTTTCCCTATTTGGATCTCTTATTTATAATATTACACTTGATTTTATCCGTTCATGATTATGTTATTGCTTAAGTGGGATGATGATTTCCTCGATACTTGATCTTCAGGGCTGTGGATCACACACTCGGGTATGCCAGATAGGGTACCGGCTGGGTGGATGTGACAGTTGATCATGCAATGGTAGGGTTGCATATGTTAGGGTTGGGCTCATGGACATCCAAGGAGCGGCCCAGGTGTCGTGAGGAGTCATGAGAGTTTTTTGCCCCAATACTATGTGGATGACCATAGGGTTAGGGAATGGAATCCAATAGCGATAGCCAGTCCATGAGGGTTCTCATTCCTAGGTTGTGAAGGATATAGAACCGAGTTGGTTGGTGCCATAGGGGAAGTATTTGGACTTCATATAGTATGTTGTCAATATGACTTTGCATTGAATTAGAAACCCTGACATGTGCTAGTACTCATGCCAATGGTCATGGTAAGAGAGTGTTGACTTAAACCCCAGCCATGGATGCCTGATGAGGACTTGACCCCTTTGCCCGGGATCCTAATAGAGGTAACCAGTCTGTGAGGGATCAAAGTGACTAGACCTACCTAGAGGAGGGCTGGTGTTATATCTTAAAGCATGTCAACTATCTAGAGACTTGCATGGTTAGATCTTAGTAGCATTCATACTATTGCATATCATTCATATCATATATGCATTGCTGATTGTGTTGACATATGAATGAGAAATGTGTTATCCTTACTGAGTTCATCAAAACTCATTCCTTTCTTTGTATGTTATATTAAAAATGTACAGATGGTTTCACGTCCTCGGAAATTGGAGAGAATTTGTATGATCGAACCCTCTCGTATGAAGAAGATGTGGCACCATCAGTGGGAGATGGAGATAGCTTGCACGAAACCTCCTACAGATGCTTGGAATGTGCTTATAGCACCCATTGATGGCTGAAGGAGGTAGATTGCCAAACATTTTGAGGATCGTATGGAGAAGAACTGGAGAACTCCCTTCCTTGCTATTCATGGAACGCATTATTTAGCTTTAGAGAAAGAAACTTATTTAGTTTATTTGATTGCTTCCGATGAACTTGATTTTACTTTTGAACATTGATTCTTTCTTTGATTCTTTTATTGGAGTATTTGGACTCTTGTAATCCTTTTGATTAATCATATGAACTTGCTCTTGCTCTTGATTATCTATTTCTTGCATTATTAATATTGATGGGTAAGACCGTGGATCCTGTGACGGATCACACCCACGGGTTGTCGAGCGGGTAGTCGAGATCGGCGGGTGGGGTGTGACACTACCTAGATGGCCCATAGTTGCCTTCTACCTACACTCCGGTTTCTTGGACTACAATGAGGATTTTCAAGTTTGAATCATAGGGAATTTCACAATAATTGTCCTAAAAGAGTCTTTTGAAGAAATCGGAGAGAAAGTCTCTTTATAGTCTATGCCTTCTTTTTGAGTGGAACCTTCAGTGACTAGTGGAGCCTTATATCTTACAATGTTAACATTTGAATCCCTTTTGGTCTTAAATATATATTTGCAACAAATGAGTTTCACACCTTTAGGTAACTCAACAAGATCCCAGACGTCATTGTTTTTTATGGATTTCATCTCATCCTTCATGGATTAATCCACTTTTGAGCATTAGAACTTTGTAAGGCTTGTTGAAAGTTGATCAAGTCATCTTCCCTTAAGCTCAACTCTTTTTCATGCTCTTGGAGAAAAACGATATAATCATCTAGAATTGCAACTCTCCTTTTTCTAGCACAGATCTCTTTAATGGGCACTCTTGAGATTGTTGAGTTTGTTCTATAGGTTTTGTAGGGGAAACCTCATTGTTGTCTTGTTCTAGAATGCAATCAGAAATAGGAACTTGGTCACTATCTGTTTGACTAGAGATTCATCTTGAACAATGACAGGTAAATGACTTGATCATTGTCAATAGCAATATTAGGAATATAATTAAAATTCTCTTTCTCAAAGCAACATTTCTTATTTTATCTTCCCCTCCAAACTCAACATCCTCAAGGAATCTTGCATTTCTCGTCTCAAAGAAGGATCTCGTAGTGGGATTGTAAAACTTAAAGGAAGAGACCTTAGAATAGCAGCTGATTATTCTTGAGTCCAAATTCTTCTCATTTGGCTTATAAGCCCTTACCTTAGCTGGACAACCCCAAATGTGTAAATGCTTAATATTAGGTTTCTTTTATTGTCCCCATAACTCATAAGGGGCTTTGATCACTACTTTAGTTGGAACCCTATTGAGGATATAAATTGTAGTCTTTAGTGCTTCTCCCCAAAGTGATTTAGGCAAAGAAGAATGACTAATCATACTTTTCACCATGTCCTTAAGAGTTCTATTTCATCTATCTACAACACCATTCATGGTAGTTTTACTTGTCATTGTGTTTTATGAGACAATTCCACATTTCTTTAGAAAGATAGTGAAGGGTCCTAACATTGTTCCCCTGGTCCATCAATTCTACCATAGTATTTGTGAAATCCAGCCCTAACCTTAACCCGGAAACCCTGTTGTTTGTAGGTTCAAAGACCCGAAGTGATGGAAGAAGACAACTATGGGCCATCTCAATAGAAGACATGGTGTTTGCCCCAGAACCCATGGAAATTGATGATGGTGTTCCATACTTGGAAACTTTGTCTGAGTTGGAGAAGAATCTGCACATTGATGAAGGAGAGCCTGGTTGTTGGACCTAAAGCCTAGTTGGACATGGTTTGAAGGCATCCCTCCATGCTAGGTAAGTTGTTTGATGAGTTGTGAGAAGCCCATTCAAAAATATTGAGGTTTGGACCTTGAATTCCCTATTTTGGATTTGCTGTCAGCATTGGTCAACTAGGCCAATCGACCAATAGTGACAATAAGGTCAAATTGGTAAAACTCTGATTTTTTTAAAGGGTTTTTGTTCTATTTAAAGAGGAACTCTGTGTTTTTCACTCATTAACACTCTAAAGCCTCTGGAGAACGTGGGAAGAACCCTAGAACCTCCTCTTCAAAGCCAAGGAACATCCCCAAGCATCCATCTGAGTTTCTTCATCGAATCTTCTTCTACAAAGGTTAGTAATCGAATTGTTTCTTCTTTGATCTCTTCTCTCTTCTATTTCTTCTGATTGCTTGATTATGAGGAAGGTATTGCACTACTATAATGGCCTCTTCTTAGATCCTATTAGCCCTAGAGTGAATCCCCCAATTCACTCTATGTTCTTGAAGCCATATGGTGATATTCTTTGTATTTGATCTTACCTGAGATCTTGATTACTCTTTCCTTAATTTTCTACCTATCTTTATGATTGTGAGGAAGGTCTCATACCATTACCATGACCTTCCCTTGCATCCCCATGATTATTGGGTTGATCCCTATTTTTTCTTTGCTCTCGGAGAACCTACATTAGGTTATTTTGAGAGTTAATTTTGGTAACCCTCATGAAAGGGTATCCAAATTGGGAACCATGATTTATCTTTTATTTTCTGGATCCTCCCCAACACTTTTCTTGATTGTGAATTTCTATTCTTATTTCCCAAGAGTGAATCTAGTCTTCCCATGAGATCCATAGACTGTATGCGATGAAACCCTGATCCTATGGTTCAATTAGGATTCTACCTTTTTGACCATGTTTGATGCCTAGACCTTCTTAGATAGTCTTAGTATGTTTTTTGGAAACTCCCCTTCAAATTTTGGAGCAATTGAACTTCAAACAAAGAAGTTATGACCGATTTAGGTTTTCTGCCTAGTACTGTTCCTTAGGTCGACTGGTTGGTCGACTAGACCAGGCTGCCAACCAAGCTGAAAATAGCTTGTTTCTTTGTTCGATTTGATCCGTTTGACTTCTAATCTTTTAGGGTTTATTCCTACTGATTGTCATATGCTTGTTTAGGGTTTATTTGCTAGTCGTGGACCTCTCCTCTTTATTCTCCGGAATTCTTCGAAGATTGTTAAGGTAAGGATGGTTGATCCCTAATAACCTAATATACATGTTTACTTGTAATTGAATTGGATTACATGATCATATTACTGTTGTATTAGCTTTCTTATAATTATATTGATACTGTAGTTTCTTCAACTACAGTAGTACTTGTTTATGTGAATCATTATTAATTCAGTCATGTATGAATGATTTTTACTTATGTTTTGTATTATCAGTTGTGCTTGTGAATGACTGATTTGGGATGTGATTGCTTAGGTTGTGATTGGGGAATGGGGAATGCGCTTTTGGTGTTTCTGTCATTAGACACCAGTGGAGGTGGTATGGGACGCATTCTTATGGTGCCCCTTGGCACTTTCCCTAATTACTGGTTGACATACCTAGGGCATGTCTAGAAGTGTGTGGCTAGGATGTCCCTGTTATATCAGACCCGATCGGAAGGGTATTGAGACCGAGCATCCTATGGCAGGAATGGGGATTTGTGGGCGCTCAAGACTGGTAACCAACCCGTGAGAGGACACGAATCACATTGTGGGGGCCATTCATTGGTAGGGTTGCTGTGGTAGACGTGGGCTCATGGGCATTCAAGACCGATATCCAACCTGTGAGAGGACATGAGAGCTACTTGTTTACTATTTGTGGATGACCAATAGGGTTGATGAGTTCGTAGTCCAAGTTGGTTGTAGCCATAGGATACGCTAACTCTAGGGTGAAGGATACCGGAAAGGATCCTGAGAGGGGAGGAATGGAAGTATCTGGATTTAAGTCGATATGACTAAGTAGAAGACTTGCATTTGGCTAGGTTAAACCTTGACATGCATCAGTACTCAGACCAAATGGAGGCGTGAGAGTGTGTGTTGTCCGATAAGGTTTCAGGACCCATTGCCAACCAAAGAACCCAAGATACCGAGATGGTTGAGGGAGAGTGATTTAGACCTTATCCATAGGAGTATGGTGCTATTACTTAAAGCATGTCTACCAATAGAGACTAGCATCCATAGAGTTAGAATCATATATGCATTGTCTGTTTCATATCATATTGCATTCAGCATGATTTGCTATCATGTGTTATTATGTTATTACGGAATGACTTGCCTTGCTGAGTTCTTTTGAACTCACTTCTTTTTGCAACATCTTTGTTAGACTTATCTGCTAGAACTGATGATTATGATGGTCAATATTATGAAGACCAAGCTGATGACTCATATGGTACTCAAGGTACTGGCTACGGTGACTACGACGGTGAAGACTATCAGTACGAGACTGGAGCTTATCAGGATTAGTCTGACTCTAGCACTTGTGTGCCAGTGATGGGACATAATCTCTTTTACTTATGGTTATGTTTTATATAGATTCGAAGAGACATTAGTTTAGTTTTGTTTCCTTCTTTTCTTTTCCCTTTCATTTTGGGAACCTATTGTAATATTTCTTTTACTTTTGATCTACTTTTCCGCTGCTGCTGTAGAGTAATTTTTCGTTACACTCTACTTTTGATTTATTCTATTGGTGTCATTTTTTCGCACTCTGATTGTATTGTTCTCTTGAATCTTATCTTGATCTCTTGATTAATATAGTTAACTTTGATTTAATCTTATTCTCAATTATATTATTGTAAATGTGGGAGGTAGATTTCCTCGATACTGATCTTTGGGGCTGTGAATCACACACTCAGGTATGCCAAATAGGGTACCGGCTAGGTGGATGTGACAATATTCACCACCAATATCAGATTTGATGGCCTTACTTTTCTTGCCTAGTTGAAGTTCAACTTTGGCTTTAAATTCGTTAAATACGTCCAAAGATTATGATTTCTCATATCTGAGATATAGATAATCGTACCTTAAATAATAGTCTGTGAATGTAAAAAAGTACTATTGACCATTCCAAGAAGCCATGGGGAATAGTCCACAGATATTTGTATGAATTACTTCTAAGACTTCTTTAGCTCAGTCAGCACTTATTTTCTTTTTGTTTTTTTGCAATTTTGCTGAGGTCCTGCGCAATTAATGCGCAGGACCGTCAAGCGAGCCGTCCGATCTAATCGGACGGCCCGCATTGTTCTGCCATTAAAATAATCTAAACAATGACGTCCAACCTGTAAAAGCAGCTTTTTGGGAACGGGTCGGTCCAATGACGCTAAACCGGTTCGAGTTGGGCGGTTTGGGTTATCTTATGTAACTGAAGTATTGGTATTTCATACAAGTTTGGTTAATACGTTTTAAAAACACAAAATACCACCCAGCTTGGTATATACGAATTCAAAAACCAAAAGGAGCGCGGTGAAAATTTTGCTTTTCAAAATGTTTTGAAAATACCCAAAACCCATGGCAATCACCTCGCCCAACTCATTTTACGATTTGGAGCTCTGAAAATCTGGAGAAGAACAGCAAGCCCTCTCGCTCTTGAGAACGAACTCGCTTCCGTTGATCGAAAACAGTTGCTCATCTTGAGAATGAACTCGCTTCGTTGATCGCATCTTGGAGAAGCATCTGTTTCATTTCAAAATCAAAAGCCTGACAACTCTAAACACGAACTTGCAGAGGGAGAAGACGAAGACGAACTTGGGGCTTTCAGGTCGACGAAGGCGAACTTGCAGAAGGAGAAATTTTGGACGAACTTGCAGAAGGAGAAGACGAAGACGAAGACGAAGACGAACTTGGGGCTTTCAGGTCAACGAAGGCGAACTTGCATGTTCATAGTTTTAGAATCTCCAAGCTTTTTCTTGGTTTGAAGATATATGTAAATTTTCACCCATTCCATTGTACCACAAAGCTATTTGTCTGAAAGGATAGAAAAGCAGAAGTCTGAACAGGGATTCCAGATATTTCGTTTGTGATGATTGTAGAGAAGCAGCCGAAGAGGAGGTGTGGAAGACAAAGATGATGAGAAGACGAGAGGAGAGAGATAAAGACGGGCCGTCAAAAGCCTGCAACCGAAATGAGTGGCACTGCACCAGGAGTAATGCTCTGTATCTGCTTGTTTTTATTCTTGTGTGGCTTCGGGCTCTTCTACCTTCTGGCTTTATTAATAAATCCATCATTCTTTGGTCAGGTTCTATGGAGGAAATTACATATTAGTTGGTGGCGCTTATTGATATGAACGAATGTAGCATTGAGTCAAAAATCAAGATGACGTTTGGCATGTCTATGTTCCTATTATATGGTTGCTCTGTTTATCGATGAGTACGTTGGTGTATTTGCTTTCATTTTTCTAGCATTTGATCTTTTTCTGATTGGTCTTCTCCGTTTCCTTCAGAGGTGCGTATCATAGAAAAAGGTACAGAAATGAAGAAGCCAGCAGAAAAGAAGAGGATATCTGGTGTCGTCCAAATCAAAGGGAAAGAAGACCAAATCTGTTAAGAAAGTAAAAACCTGAAAGCTCCTAAGCCTAAGCGCCATCCTGGTTTTTATGTATGTCTCTATCCTTTTCCTTGCCACTGTTTTCGTCTTATTGATTTTGATGGCTTTTAATAGTATAGTTTGGTTACAGGGATTGCTTAAGAGAATCATTGAAGGAAGAGAACCCAAATGGAAATAAATCGGTAATATTTATCTATTTATTACTTAATTAAAATGTTCGTTTCCTTTTTTTATGTGTATGTCTTGTGGATTTCTGATTTTAACTTTACTGACATTTGTTGTAAATCAAATAAGAAAGGTTGCAAAAGAAGGTGGAGCTAAATTGAAATCTATGACTGATGATGTGAGTAAATAATCATATCCTCTTTGTCAAAAGTACTATATTTGTTTCTGTTTATATTTTCTTGCTTGTATTCTTCAGTTAACATTTTCATGGTTCATTGGTTCTTAAGGAGAAGAAGCCTTACATTGATAGGGCACAAGAGCTGAAGGAAGATTATGAAAAGACTAAGGAAACCTTCAAGGTAGTTTTCCTTGTTGGTTCTGTTTTGTTCTGTTATCATTGTTTCAACCAATTTTGGGATTTTATTGAGCAAAAGATTTTGAATGTTTCTTTGGTGTCTTGGTTGTTTATTTGATTGCCTGTTACAGGAAGAAGAGAAGCAAGAGGAGTAGAAGATTTTGAGCATAATCCTGGGCACCCTATGGATAGGCATCGCTATCCTTTATAAATGCTTATGTAGGTTTGGAGTAGTGAGCTGTGTTTTGTTCATTAGACTTTAAAGTTTCAACAGTTCATGAATTGTGAAATAATCCATTTGTCCTCTACCATGTAAAACTGAAAGTCAATTTTCTGAATCAGTAACTTAGTTTTGGCTGCAATGAGTGATTTAAGATTTCTCTAAGTCAGCATTTACAGGGCCTGGTTCATTTCAAAATCCCATCCGGTATTTTTCTGATGGTGGTTTCTCTTTATTCTTACAGGTTGTCAGGTGTTTATTGATTGAGCCATTTCCAGAATCAGCTTTGAATGCACAAGCTAGCAAGATGTTACTTGAAAATTATGAAGAGTATGCTAGGATTGCCAGGTGAGTGGTTCCAACTTCTTTTGTTTGATGACATGTGATGATGTGTTTGGATTTATTATCTTTCGAATATGAGTTGATACAATATCCTTAATTCTGTGCCCTTGTAGATTATAAGTTCTTATATGTTTGAGGTTTCAATGACTATTTGTTGCCTCTTCAATTTTCAAAGAGAAATTTATGATTTATTTGCTTTCGGGGTGACCTTGACAAATTAGAGATTCTTGGATTAACTCTCACCAATCAGTGAAGAGGCTAGACAGTGGGATATCAGCAGAGCTGAAGATTAGACACTGACCAAAGGCATATCTCGTCTTCGAGGTCTAGAGCTTTAGGAACAATAAGAACCTGTGCTAACCAGAATAGTTTGACAATAAACCACTTGCATTTTGTTTGTTACTTACTTAACAATCTTTACTTACCGCTCCTCGCCCAAGCACCTAGAACAAGACATTCTCGTTGTGTCGGTGGTGTATTTACATCAGTGATAATCATGCAACATGCACAAATGCATTTTGGATGCATTTCTGGTTTTTTCTGTCTTTACACATTAATGTTTGTAGTTATTGCTGTAAATGACTTCTTTTTATAGAATGCATGTTTTATTTATCCATCGGGTGCATCTGATGGATCACCATATAATAGGTTTTTTTTCTAATATGGATGGATTTTAGGTGTTTCTGGTTTAGGTATACAGGGGGTGGTTGTTCACAGACTTCATTTCATTAAATCAGTACTTTTGACAAATACTGATGCTTGACTGATGTTTTCCTTTGCATCAGAGTCTTAAGAACCTTCTTTTTCCTTTAATTTGACATTTATTTCTTGAAACCATATATGGATAATCCCCCTATCAATCGTCATCTCAACTGATCCATCTTTTGTACTTCTGTGTTTATAAAATAGAGATTGGAAGACACAAATAAATGTAAGATTAGAACCTAAATAGGTCTAATCCCATTCAACATGAAATAAACATCTCCCGGAACAAGACAACGGTTGGTGTGATCTGAAAAATGGTAACCTTTGAAATTCATATGGTTGGTATATATATATATATATATATATATATATATATATAATATATATATATATATATATATATATATATAAAGAACACTCATGGTTTTATGTGTTATAATCTGCATCGTATTCTTCTTTATAATTGTAAACTATCAATTAATATTCATTAAGGAATCATTTAGGATTCCTTTTAAGTTTATTAATGTATTTAAATTTTAGTCTGTGCATGAATATCGACTATATTTCACATGAATTTTGCAGACATTACCCAGAAAGGAGGGAAAGTGGAATTCTGACGTGATGAAGTCTCTTGTGAGACATAATCAATTGAAGCAAACGTTCCAACAATTGGGTCAGTGAAGTCATCGACAAACTGAAACCAAAGTCCATAATCTTCAAAGGCGAATTGTGGATTTCATTCAGGAACAGGCATTTGTCAGGCTTCAAGTCACGGTGAATAATATTGTGCTGGTGTAGTGAACATTAAGGTATCAGCAATTTGCTGAACCACAGCTTCTATATATGATGCTCTGGACATCCAATTCTTTTATTTGTCATATCAACCTTTCATATGACATTACAATCGATGAAACAAATAATTGAAACATGACATTCATATTGAAACATTGTTTATTCCCTTGAAATTTGTATAAAACAATGATAGACCATACACGTTATTGTAATTCTTCGTTTGGAAATTTCAGTGTGCATAACAGTGATTGGTTGGTCAATTATGGGATGTTTTTTAGTTTTTATTTGGGGTTTCCAATACAAAAAGTCTTCACGTAAAGAGTTGGTATGCACAGTTGTTATTCTAATTTACCAAAAAATTATGAAGATATGAAGGTTTTGTATGTATGATTGCGATTACGTTTAGGCAAACTTGGTAAAATTGAATGGTTCTCGTTTCGAACCTATTTTAAAGGGAATGATTCCGTTTCATCAGATCGATCAGATAGTGGAATCGCCCATCACCGTTATGAAGGTACTATCAAGTATATTGCTACTTCTATTGTCTGTTTCTCAAGTCTCGGTGTGTCATACCGTGAAGTTGGTGGATTTCAAAGTTGCCACATTACATTCAAGACTTTACCAAATCGTTTACAACTTGATGTAGTAGAGAACTTTGTCTCAAGAAACAAATGTTGGTATGATTTAATTATTCTTTTAGAAGCACGTATTTGCTTTTGAAATTATTTATTTTGAGTAGGTTGGATGTTGTTTCTTATATTTTTGGAAGTTTGAATTAGGTTGACGGGCTGGAGGTCTGAGACAGATCAATGCTGCTTGATCTGTGTATAATGGGAATAACCAGGATGACCATATTTTTGTGACAAAGATGAGCGCACAAGCAAGCTGATCAGAGTTGAACTTGTATGAGAGTCCGGTCAGTAGGTTTGAAACTTTCCTTCACATGACTTGTAGAATATTCTATATTTTGTACCGTTTGTGAAAAATTCCCATTCCTCGGTACTTTAGGTCATCAGTATAGTTCAATTCATATCAACTTCGGAAATATTAATCAATAGAAGTTGGATTTAACTCAATCATAACCGTTCCGTTCATTCTGTACTTTTGACTCTTTTGGTTCAGTTCAACTGCAAAATTAATTGCTGCAAAATTGCTAATCTTCGTCATCAAGTTTTTTATCAATCCTTTAACCTTTCGTATTATTTCCAGAAATCATTAATTTTTGAAACAAGTATTGGAATTCGGATTGTCAGGTTGTCATCAATTTAACCAATTAACGCGGATCTTGCACATAATGCCTCTTGTGGTCAGCCGCCCCAAATGTTTTGTAATCATCCAAATTCTGAGGTCAGCCGTCCCAAATCAAATCACCTCATTAATGCACCTGTCCAGCTTCGTTGACGTTATCTTCTTCTCCGTCGTTTGATCAATAAATATTATTTGCTTCCCATCGCACGATTGTAGTGATCTCCTTAATCGTTTTTATTTTATCCACGTGTCTGGTCGCAATGTTTCCAAATCCACCGATAAACCCCAAGCGTCGATTACGAACAGTTATAGCCGTCGATCTGAAGCATCGCATATTTCCCTCCAGTTTTCAAGAGTCTTTTCAGTATGTCACCTCATCTTCATATTGTATTTATTTACTCCCTGTCATCCGCTTCGCACATAACCCGCAGCTTTTGGTCTTCATACTCAAACCGCAAACCGCATTCCTCTCGCAACTCTTTCCATTATCATAATTCCTGAACCTTCGTTGCTGCATTTCTTGTTCTTCTTCATGGATCCCTCTATGAATTCATCGAGCCCCAAAGACCTCCGAACAAGTGAATGCGCCTTCACATGTTAATGTTGATAGTCTTGCTCCGTATGTCGTGGACGAAGAAATAACTCCATATGTTCCGTTGGACACCACCAAAGCAAAGATGGACCCCAGGACTTGCTGGACCGGAATGGTATCCAACTACGGTCCAAGAATCTCACCTTTCGTCTTACCGTCAAGATTTCCATTTTCCTTCTAATGCCAAGTTATGGGTTCCTGAACATTCTGTGCGTCCATATAATGCTTGCCCCGGCGTTATTGCCGTTTACCTCCATCACCTTGATTCTGGATTTAGAGTTCCCGTGATTCCGATTGTCCAGTCTTTACTTGACTACTACCGCGTCTCGCCTTTTCTCAACTTACTCCCAACGGTTGGAAGTTGGTTTACTTGTTTCTTTGCCTTCATCCGTCAAATGGCCCGCACCCCATCTATCGAACTTTTTAGAAATTTTCACAGACTCAAAGTTTCCCGTGAGCGTGGTTATCTCCATTTTGCTCGAAGAAATAGTATTGCTGCTGAGTTGGGTGACACAACCAAAATCTTCACAGAGCACTCTATTCCTCATGACAACAAGAAATGGAGAGAAAGGTATTTTTTTTTTGTTCCATCCCCATTCCCAATTACCGCTCTCGACGGTGTTTCCATACAAAGGAATCCCTTCGTCCTTTGAACCAGCGTCCTACGCTCAGTGCATATGATCAGGAAACATGGAGCCTCATCCCGTCTGGAATACCCATTGATGCAACAGAACTGAAGACTGATGCTGGATTGGCAACTCACAACCTCTTACCAGGTACATAAATTTTGTTGCAGTTGTTCACAACTGTTTCTTGTTACCGCTCCGGTATCTAAAGCTCCGTACAGGATGGCTCCTACTGAGTTAAAAGAGTTGCAAAATCAGTTGAATGAGCTCATTGATAGAGGTTTCGTGCAGCCTAGTGTGTCACCTTGGGGAGCTCCGGTCTTGTTCGTCAAGAAGAAAGACGGTAGTATCCGCTTGTGCATCGACTACCGTGAGTTGAATAAGTTGACTATCAAGAATAGATATCCGCTGCCCAGAATCGATGATCTCTTCGATCAGTTGAAGGGTGCAGTTGTGTTCTCAAAGATTGACTTAAGGTCCGGATATCACCAATTGAAAGTGAAGTCTAGTGATATCTTCAAGACAGCTTTCCGAACGCGGTATGGTCACTACGAGTTTAGAGTCATGCCCTTCGGATTGACCAATGCTCCTGCGGTGTTCATGGACCTCATGAACCGAGTATTTCATGATGTGCTTGATAAGTTTGTGATTGTTTTCATTGATGACATCTTGATCTATTCGAAGAGCGAAGAAGAGCATGCGAGTCATCTAAGTTTCACTTTGCAAAGGTTGCGAGAAAAGAAGTTGTTCGCTAAGTTTAGCAAGTGTGATTTCCCGGCTTAAGAGAGTGGTATTCCTTGGTCATGTAGTTTCAGCCGAAGGTATTCGTGTCGATCCTGAAAAGGTCCAAGTCGGGCTGATTGGGAGAGACCGAAGTCGAGAACGGAAATAAGAAGTTTTCTTGGATTGGCGGGTTACTACCGAAGGTTTATTGAGAACTTTTCTCGGTTGGCTGCTCCTATGACTAAGTTGACCAGGAAAGAAGAGAAGTTTGTTTGGTCCGACGCCCGTGAGAAGAATTTCCAAGAGTTGAAAGATAGATTGACAAGTGCCCCGGTTTTGACTATACCCGATAGTTCCGGTGGTATGACAGTTTATACCGATGCGTCAAAGATTGGTTTGGGTTGTGTACTGATGCAACATGGCAAGGTCGTAGCCTATGCTTCTCGGCAATTGAAGGATTATGAGCGGAATTACCCCACTCACGATCTAGAACTTGCCGCCGTTGTCTTTGCTTTGAAGATTTGGAGACATTATCTTTACGGTGAGAAGATTGCCATTTTCACGGATCATAAGAGTTTGAAATACTTCTTTACCCAAAAGGAGTTGAACATGAGACAAAGGAGATGGTTGGAATTAGTCTCTCGATTATGATTGTGATATTCAAGATCATCCTGGGAAAGCAAATGTTGTTGCTGATGCTCTTAGTAGGAAGAACCAGAAGAAGACTTTGGATTTGAATGCTTTGAGTTTACCATTGTGGTCTTCTATTGAGAGTTTTGATTTGGAAATCGTTCTCGAGAATTCTGAATTTATTCTTTCCGCCATGACGGCAAGATCTGGTCTTAGAGATAAGATTGTTGCTCAGCAGAGTTCCGATCAAGAGTTTTTGATCAAAGTTGAGAAGATTTCTTCGAATCCCGAGTCGGACCCCGACTTTGGTATATCCATGGATGGTGCTTTGTTGTTTAGAGGGAGACCGTGTGTGCCTCGCAAACGAAGAAGTTAAGAAAGAAATATTGAAGGAAGCACACCAGTCGGTCTTTCTTATCAGACACCCGGAAGCACCAAGATGTACAAGGACTTGAAGGAACATTTTTGGTGGATTGGTCTAAAGGCGGATGTTGATGATTTTGTTGCCAAGTGTGAGACTTGCCAACGTGTGAAAGCCGTTCGACAACCTCCATCCTGGATTACTTCAGCCTCTTCCTATTCCTAGTTGGAAGTGGGAGGATATCTCCATGGACTTTGTGACTAGCTTGCCTCGGACAAGTAAAGGCAATGACACCGTATGGGTGATTGTTGATAGGTTGACCAAATCAGCCCATTTCATTCCTATGAAGATCACTCATACTCGGATAAGCTAGCGAGGCTTTATGTGGATAATGTGGTTCGTCCGCATGGTGTGCCATTGAGTATTGTTTCGGATCGTGATCCTAGGTTCACCTCAAGGTTTTGGAATAGTTTGCAGAAGGCCTTGGGAACCCAATTGAACTTGAGTACAGCTCATCATCCACAGTCGATGGACAATCCGAGCGGACAATTCAGACATTGGAAGACATGCTCAGATCTTGTGTGGTGGATATGGGTGGTAATTGGGATGAACACCTAGCTTTGGTTGAGTTTGCCTATAACAACAGTTATCAAGCGACAATAGGCATGGCTCCATTCAAGGCTTTGTATGGCAGTACTTGTAGGACACCTTTGTACTGGACTCGAGACAGTGGGAAAGAAAAGTCTTAGGTCCCGAGATGATTGAAGCTACAAGTGCTATGGTAGATATGATAAGAGAAAGGATTAAGTCTCGCCCAACTGAGACGGAAATCTTATGCTGATAAGAGAAGGACCGATTTGGAATTTCAAGTTGGAGAGAAAGTCTTTCGGAAGGTCTCACCAATGAAGGGTGTGATGAGATTCAATGTTAAGGGAAAGCTTAGCCCTCGTTACATTGGACCTTTCGAGATTTTGGAAAAGGTTGGACCTGTTGCGTATCGATTAGCATTACCTCCGCCTCTTGCTGGTGTGCACAATGTGTTCCATATTTCGATGCTCCGAAAATACATAGAGAATCCGAACACATTTTGCAGCAAGCACCCGAAGGACTTAGTGCTGATTTGACCTATGATGAAGAACCGGCCGAAATCTTGGATAAGAAGGACAAGCAGCTGCGGAATCGCACCATTCCTTTGGTGAAGATTCGGTGGAAGAACCATACCCCTGAAGAAGCTTCTTGGGAGAAGGAAGAAGATATGAAGGAGAAGTTTCCTTACCTCTTTGGAAGCACAGTACGCTTTCAATTTCGGGGACGAAATTTCTTTAAGGGGGGAGAATGTAAAACCCAGCCCTAACCTTGACCCGGAAACCTTGTTATTTGTAGGTCCGATGACCCGAAGTAAAGTAAGAAGTCAGCTTTGGGCCATCCCAAGAGAGGACTTGGTGTCCGGCTTTGAATCCATGAAAGTTGATGATGAGGTTCTATTTATGGAAACTGAATCCCGATGAAGATCTGATTAGTTGATGGACTTGGAGTGCTCTCTATCTTGGTTTGAAGGCATTTCTACCTATTAGGTAAGTCACTTGACTTGTGTGCAAAACCCCTTTAGGATTGGATTTGATCTGGACCTTCAATTCCCTCGTTTTGGTCTTGTCAGCAACATTGGTCGACCGATTGGTCGATCGGGCCAGTCGACCAATCCACTCGACCAATGAGTGTCTGTCTTTGGCAATTAGGTTGTTCTTGCTCTATTTAAGTCCAATCTCGAGTCCACTTCGTATTTGTTGCCTCCAAACCCTCTCGAACGAACCAAAGACCTCTCGCAAGTCATCTCTCTTGCATCCTTGGTGTTTTCTTGACGGATCTTCGTCGAAACTCTTCTTTTTGCATCAAAAGGTATGTCTACTCTCTTCTTCTTCTCCTCCATCTTTGTTTTTCTTTCCTTTTTGAGTTGAGACAAGTAGAAGAGATGCTGCATTCTCTCGTTGCAAACATCTCTCGAACATGTTCTCATGATCATCCTAAGGATTTGAGGCTAGAACAATGATCTTAACCATGATCATTGCAAGCTTTTGAAGGAATCATGATCAAACCATGATCTAATCTTTGATTAAACTTCTAATCTGAATTCTGATCTCTTTGGATCTTCTATGTTGATCATGTTAGTAGTTAATTACTGTGTTTTCTTTCCATGATCCATAATCTATAGATTTCTAGTTGTTCTCTTCTACCATACTATGTGTTCTTCATGATGCATGGTAGTTACATATATGGTAGGTTTTATTTCCTTATTTAGATTTATGCTTCTAAGCCTTATTCCATGAAGATCTATGTATGTTTTCATGATACCTTTACCTGAAGCAATGATCCATCCTCCTATTGTTCTTGTCTTTGTTTTCTATTTCAAATTCATCAAGATCCATGGTTGATTTAATTATGGTAACTTTTTGTTTCCTAATTTGGATCTTGATATCTTGATTGGATTAGTGTTTTGAGGTCCCCTATATGTTAGAATACTACTGATGTAGTCTACCCCTTGATTAGTACCCTTTTGAACCACCAAATTCGGATTTCATATCTTAAAACTCTGTTTTTTTTAGGCTATCGTCCGCATTGGTCAACCGATTGGTCGACCGGACCAAGTCGACCAATCCACTCGACCAATGAGTACAAAGCAACTCCAGAATTGGTCTATGTTGGATGTTTTGGTATCTTTTCTGTTAGGGATCTTTCCTAATATGTTGTATATACTTGTTTAGGACCTTCTTCTCAAGTTTGCCGAGATCTTACTTGATTTCTTAGGATTCCTTTGCGAGTTATAAAAGGTAAGGATGGTTATTTCCTTAATTACATAGATAGCATGAATCTAGTTTCTATATTTGAATATCATAGATATGATTCCTAAATTAGATTCTTACAATGATATACTACTGTTGCATAACTTTGATTACGGTAGCATTACTTATTCATATTAAATTGATTCATGTATGATTTACTTACCAATGTTATAAAAGTGATTGTAATTATTGATTTCTTTCCATATATGAAGTTACCATATATGTGATGATATGAATTGATGCATGTGTATGCTTAAGTACGGTTTGGAAAGGAGAGGTGTCCTTTTGACACTTCTGTCCTTGGACTACTACTGGAATATTATGGGATGTTTCCGGAGATGCCCTCCGGACACCTTCCTAAACCGTTGGATGACATATCTAGGATTTGTCTAGTAGTGTTTGGCTAGGATGTCCTGTTATGTCGACCCTAATCGGAGGGGTATTGAGACCGAACGACCCGTGGTAGCAATGGGGATTCATGGGCGCTCAAGACCGGTAACCAACCCGTGAGAGGACAGGAATCACATTGTGGGGGCCATTTATTGGTAGGGTTGCATATGGTTAGACTTGGGCTCACGGGCGCTTAAGACCGGTAACCAACCCGTGAGAGGACGTGAGAGCTTCCCGTTTACCATATGTGGATGATCAATAGGGTTGATGAGTCCGTAGTCGGGGACTATGAGGACTCTAGTGTGAAGGATACCGGAAAGGATCGTCGGGGACGAGGAATGGAAGTATCCGGATCCGACTTGATGTAACTAAGTAGAAGACTTGCATTTGGCTAGGTTTTACCCCGACATGCGCCAAGATTTATACCAAATGGTTGTGAGAGAGTGTGTTGACTTAACCCCCGCCAAGGTTTGTCCCGAGGGATGAAGGACCCATTACCAATCGGCTGCTCAAGACCGGTGAAATGATCCGTGAGAGAATCCAAGATATCTTAAATGGTTGAGGATGTGAGTGGACTTTCCTAAAGAAGTACGGTGCTATGACTTAAAGCATGTCTCGCCAATAGAGACCAAAGCATACATAGAGTTAGATTCATTCATTCATTGTTTGTCTCATATCATATTGCATTTATGATTGTTCGGGAATCCTCGCCATTTATGTTATTATGGATTTTTAATCGCCTTACCGAGTTTCTTTGAAACTCATTCCTTTATTGTACAATGTTGTTAGACTATCCCTGCAGTACCGAGTACTATGACGGTCCCTATGAAGAAGCGCAAGGCGAAGAGGCATATCTCCGGGGAAGGTGATTGCGGTTACCACAATTACTCCGAAGATCCCGCGAGTGGTTATGCTCCGTACGATGCTTAGTCCGACCATTGAGTGGAAGCGTCCTTGTGCCATTTATGAGATTTACACTTACAAGGATGTTGTCTATAAAGTGGAGAACAATTTAGTTACCCAATGTACTAGCTACTGGGATTAGATTTTATTTAGTTTATTCTTTAGAGCTACTTTTCCGTTGGTTGTAAAGTGGGATTTTTGCCTCACTTTACTTATCTGTTTGATACTCTGATTATATCTATTATTCTGATTCATTTATGATTCATTCTTTCTTTATTGGATCTATGATTTATCTTCCGCACTCTTGTTATGATTGTTCATGATTATGTTATTGTTTATGTGGGAGGTTGATCACTCGATACCTGATCTTCGGGCTGTGGATCACACTCTCGGGTATGCCAGATAGGGTACCGGCTGGGAGGGCGTGACAGAAGATGCCCAAAGTGTTGCTGACTCTGGTGACCATTTTCAGCCTGTTTGGGATTTGAAAGAAAATCATAGTGCCAATTGGAAATGGGAAGTTGCCCGTGAATGGGGGACCAAGGGTAGAATACCCCGTGAAAAAAGAGAGATTGCTGCCATGTCTGCTGATGGGCTTTACACACATGCATGGGGGTAAAAAGTTAACTATTATCGTTATTGTTAAGATAAATTTACTTTCATTATCCATTGTTTGCTAAGTCTTTATCACTTTTGCTGCAGATGCTTTGGTGCTTGCTTTCAATGCTTTTGTTGAGGTCTTGGAAAGACAAAAATATGTCTTTGGAAAATGACAATTTGATAAAACGTAATTTTGAATTGAATGATCAGGTACGAGAGCTCAAGAATTGTTTCAAATCGTCATAAAGGAAATTTGAGTCTGCTCAGTTGAGAGAGAAAGGATTTATGTTCTGAGATATATATTTTGGAAGATGATTTTAAAATTTCTTCTGATACAACCACTGCTTTTTGCAGGAAGAAGTTTCGTGTTTAAAGGATTCGTTAATGAAATATAAGGAAGACTTCTTGCAGATTGAGATGCTGAAGAATAATGCATTGGAGAGGGCCAGACTTGCCACTTATGAAAGAGATGAAATTCAGGCTAAGTTGGCAAGGGCAATTGCTTGGTCCCAAGGTTTTGAAAGAGAAACAGCAGAATGGAAAATGAAATTAGAAGAAGTGGAGAAATTGAATTTGAACTTTGAAAGAAGAAATGAATTGTTGCAACAAGCATTTGATTCTCTTTCGAAGGAGAAAGAAGATCTGGAAATCCAGAAAGACAAATTGACTTTGGGTCTGAGTCAGATGTCCTTGGAGAAGGACAATATGAGTACTTCTTACAATGAAGTGTGTATGGAATTAAAAAAATTATCTCTGTTGCCCGGAAAGAAAGTGTAAAAGAGAGGACTTCCATGGTTGCGAAGTTTGAGGAAGAGAAAAAAGAAGCGAAGTGCAATTTGAACTTGAGAAGAAAAAAATGAAGGATGATCATGAACTTCTCCTAAGTTCTGTTACCTCTGCAGTTGAAGAAGCAGGAGACAACCCAACTTTCCTGAGGTTCTACAAGACTGTAGTGAAAGTCTGTTCTGATAATATTTTTTCGCAGATACTCAGGATCTGTCCAAACATTGATTTTAAATCGCTTCCTCCAGAGTTTGTTCCATCTCGTAAGTTCTTTCATCTCAATAATTTGAAGCATCCTGACTCTGAGGATTCTGCAGATGATAATGGAGAAAGTGAAGAACACAATGAAGATAATGATTCTGAAGAGGAAGAAACCGAATGTTCAAGTAAGGATGGTGATTGTAGCGATCAATCAGCATCCAAGAAAGATGATATCCACACTCCTGCGGACCCAAAACTTTGATGTTTAACTTTGAATAGAAACATTGAAAGTCCTTTGTTAAATTTTTTGTTTTAGAAAAAAGTCAGTTTCACTATTTTTCTGATATATTAATATATCTTGCCCCTTAGTTCCTTTTTCTATATCAATTTATCTATTGTCATTTGTAATATAACATCCTTTTTGTGTTTTAATGGTTGGTTGAGTAGCATCCACCATTATTATGACCTTCTTAGCTGTTGGCCGACCCAGAGACTGCTTTATATAATGGAATTAAACCGATAATCTTAGATTTAGACCGGAGTGAATCACGTTGAACCGAGGTTGGGGTATTTTATTGACAAAGTTGGCCCCATGCTGATCAGGTTCAACTTATCTGAGAGTATGGTCAGGAGGTTTTTTCTGGAACTAATAGGTCATTCCAGAATGTTGTGCACGTCATCGTCTTTTAAATTTCGTTTTTGTTAAGAAAATATTTTCCCCACATATCAGACTTTTTAATATATCCTCCACCTCGCAGGTTTTACTTGATGAACGCCTGTAATTTCCATAATTAATTATATTTTAAATATCAAAACCTCAGACTTAATCGCTTTTAATTAAGTCAATTTCCCAAAAAAAACAAAAATTAAAAAAAATCCTTATAATTAAGTCGAAAAATTGGTGATGGGGTGACCCATCACTTATTTGCATTTATGAATTTAAACAAGAAATTTATCGGGAGTCGATCCGTGCATCGTAACCCTAACCATAGATTATCGTGCTCAGCCCACAAATCTCTCGTAAGATCAGCCAAATCTTAGTATGTCAGACATTTTGGTTCTCTCTCTTCAATTTTACTTTTCGTCTTCTTTGACGTTTTCCTCCTTTGCGCGATCCATTTGATCATAAATTAAAATTTTTGCCAACATGCGGTTATCATATCTCTCTTCTTTCGTTTGATATCATCCACGTGTCCGGAGGTAATGCTTTTAAATCAACCGATTGACTCCACGCGTCGAGTACGAATACATATATCCATTGATCTGAAACGCCTTATACTTCCCTCCAAATTTTCAAGAACCCACCTCCTCTTTCGCCTTACGTCGTCCTTCTATTTATTCATCCGCTCGTGATCTGCTCTCGCTCATTTGAAAACATATTGTAATCATCCGCCATTTTCATTGCTCTTATCGCTTACAGTCTTCGAATCTTTACTCCTCTCTTTTATCGAAAGACATGGATTCCGCAAGTAATCCTTCAAGACCCAAAGACTTCAAACCGACTCGATACTCCTTCTACCGCCGATCAAACAGAGGAAACCCTAAATATTTTGTCGTCTGATCTAGTCCCCTTAGACCGGAAACCCGCTCTTTATGCTCATTATGAAGATATAGTTCCTTACACACCCGTAGACATGTCTCGTAGAGAAGAAAGATCCAAGATATGCTGGTCCGGAGTGGTATCCAAGTAAGCTTAAAAAATCGCACCTGTCTTCGTACTTGGAAGATTATCTCTTTCCCTCCGATGCTAAGGTATGGGTTCCCGAACCCTCCGAACGTCCATATGATGCGAGCCCGGAGTTATTGCTGTTTACCCGGACCATCTTGAGTCCGGTTTTAGAGTTCCTTTGCTTCCCATAGTTCACCATCGCTTGACTACTACCATGTCTGTCCTTGTCAACTGACTCCAAACAGTTGGAGATTGGTTTACAGTTTTTTTGCTTTTATTCGTAGAATGGGGCGTCTCCCTTCTATAGAACTGTTCAGAAACTATCATACTCGAAAGTTTCCCGTGAGAGAGGTTACATACACTTTGCGAGAAGAACTTGTATTGCGAGTGAGTTGGGTCCAGAAACCCGTATTTTTACTGATTCCTCCATCCCTCGTGACAACAAACAATGGAGAGAAAAGTATTTTTTCTGTGCCATTCCCACTCCTAACTATCGTTCCCGTTGGTGTTTGCACTCTCTGAGTTCTCTTCTTCCCTTGAATAAGCGTCCTGAACTAAATGAGTATGACCAACAGACTTGGGGTTTAATTCCCTGTGGAGAACCAGTTGATGCGGCAGATCTAAGAACCGATGCGGTGTCCGGCCAGCCATGGGCTTCTTCCAGTATACAATTAAATTGTTTGATAAATTGTGGGGTTTTTTTAATATAAATTAATATTTGTTTTGCACTTTTACATTTGGTTTTTCATTAGGAACTGATGTATACGAAGTTCCCAATGTTTCCGAACTCCGAAAGGTCTGTTTTAAGAAAACAAATCCGAAAAGAAAACTCAATCCAAGTCAAGGAAGTCGGGAAGAAAAGAAAGCAGGATGTTAAGAAAACTTCAAAGAAGAAAAGCAAATTGCCCAAAAAAGATGTTGCTAAAGAGGAAATTCCATCTGATCGGCAGGAGCAGGATCAAGTAGAAAGAAATGAAGATGCTGATAATTCTGATATTGTGTTTGTCAAAGTTGTCCCTACTGAAACTCCGATTCAAATAGCGAGGACCTTGAGAAGTCGACTTCGCTCCATGGGTCCTTCATTTGCTGAAGAGTTACATACCGCCAAAAAAGGCAAGAGAAAAATATCCTCTGTTTGTCCCCCAATTGAAGTATCCCCCGAGACAAGACCCATTGAAAAAGAAAGTTCAATGGAAAAAGTTGTTGAAGAAGCCATTGATCCTGAAAATTCTTCTGCGGATGAGGCGTTTACTGCCCCCATGTCACCTCATCTTCCCCATGATATTACTGTTGCCCCCTCAGAAAATACAGTTGAAGCCGAAAAACCAGGTGAGGACTTTTCTACTTACTTTATTGATCACATGAAGAGAATGGCTCACGAAATTGGTACACATGCTGCAGGTAATATCATTGATCAAATGTCTGATCAATTGTTTGGTGACAATAGTTCTGTTCCCCATCATGAAGATGAAAATGAACAAAATATCCCGATGGATGTTCCCGACAATGATACAGAACTTGGTGATCATCCAGGTGTTCCAAATTTAATTTTTACTGTCCCTGTTATTGAAAATGTTATTCCAGATATCAATGTTGTGCCCGATGTTGTTGAAGAGATTGTCCCAAATGTCCCCGGTAAAGATTCCCAAGATGCTGCTCCCCCTTTTTAGTTATGCCGCTTGATCCTCCCAATGGTCAACAGGAGCAGGTAAATATTGCGGCTGAAGTTGTTGACTTACAAGTTCCTTCTAGTGATGCCGTTGTTGATGTTAACCCCCACGAAGTAATTGAACCCGCCAATCCTCTTCCGATTGGTACTCGGGCGTTAGATGATGCCCACACCGATGGTGATTCAGGGATGACTTTAACCCAGCTTTGGAAATTGAAGGAAAATCACACCGCTAATCGGAACTCGGGAAGTAGCACGTGAATGGGGAACAAAAGGCAGAATTCCTCGAGATAAAAGAGAGACATCCAAAGATGACTGATCCTTGCTCGTACTCACATGCCTGGGGGTAAGGAATGAATTTCCATTTCTCTTATTCAGTTCATTGATTCAAGAGAAAGGGTTTTTTTTTTCATCTTTTATTATCTAGTTTTTGTTAACTGCTCATCACTTTGGATGCAGATGTTTTGGTGCTGCCTTTAATGCCTTTTCTCAAGTGTTGGAAAGAGAGAAGGTTCTTTCTTTGGAAAATGACAAGTCTCATAAAGCGGCAGTTTGAATTGATTGATGAGGTAGAAGAACTGAGAAAAAGGTTGAAATCATCAGAAAGAAATTTAGAGGCTGCTCATTTCAGAGAAATGGAACTATGTTCCGATATAGATGGTTTACATAGTGATTATGAAATGTGTTCGATCTATGCACCGATCTGCAGGAAGAAGTGTCAAATTTAAGGGCATCAGTTCTAAATCATAAGGATGAACTTCTTCAGATTGAAATGTTGAAGAACGATGGTCCGGAAAGGGCCGACTTGCTACGCTTGAGAGGGATGAACTGAGAGAGAAATTAGCAAGGGCCATTAGTTGGTCTAAACAGTTTGAGAAAGAAAGAAATGAGATTCTGGAAAATTTCCAGAAGATTGATAAATTTAAGTCCGATTTGGAGCAACAACATCAATGTCTCAGAAAGCCTTTGATTCAGCTTTCAAAGGAAAAATCCGATTTAGAGTGTCGGAAAAACCAATTGGGATTGACCCTCGTGGAGACTTCTAAGGAGAAGGATAATCTCGAGAGTGTCTTTAGATTTGGTTTCTAAAGAGAAGGAAAATTTGAAATTGGAATTGGATGAGATCATAAGGAGAAGACTGTTATGGTTGAAGAAATACAATCGAGAGGAAAAATTTTGAATTACAAAAGAAAAGAATTGAATATGAACATGAAGTTGTTCTCGAGTACCGTTACATCAGCAATTGAAGAAGCTGGAGATAATCCAGCCTTTCTTGGATTCTCGCAAAAATATGGTGAAGGTTTGTTCCGATCGATATTCTCTCGAAATTCATAAAATTTGTCCAAATTGTTGACTTCAAGATGCTTCCTTCGGGGATTCTCCCTCCCGGAAGTTCTTTGACCTTAGAAATCTCAAATATCCCGACTCGATGAATCGAAGGGGATAACGAAGAAAGTGAAGAAGAATGTGAAGATAAAGATTCCGAAGATGGAGAGACGTCAAGTTCAACCAAGGATGACGACTCTCCCGCCGACCCACATATCCGATGTCAATCATGTTTTGGAAAGAATACTTTAAGGAACTCTTATTTTTTGTTTAAGTCACTCTTTTTCTGATGTATTGGTCAATCTATCTCCTTATTTTGAGGATATTTTGAGGAAATGAACATTGAATTTTGTATCTTTTATAAGATTGTCTTCGTGTTTCTTTGATCAAAGCTTTTGTCATTTAGTAATTGGCTGACTAGCTTATCCGCAAATTTATAATCTTCAATCTGCGTAATAACTTTTGTTAATCACATTCGGAAAGCATTATTAGGCATTGGAAGCCCGGCTACTTCAGCCTCACACATGGAATGTCGGGACAACCCACGCGGAACATATGACGCCTGGTCAGCTACGAAAAGAATGACCAGGCCTCGGAAGAGTATGGATCAGCGACCCCGACGGGGTGCACAAAGTGCTCCCCCCACGCTTCCTCACCACAAACATCCCCACGCACGGTGAAAAACAATAATTCGGAAAATATGAAAAATAAAAAATTTCACCAGTGGGACCACTTGATCCAGACTCGTAATGAAGAAATACATAATGGAACAAAAAGGCGCGAACCCAGAAAGGCGCGAAACCTCGAACTTTTTCGTTCTCTGTCCCTATTCAAGCTCTGATTTCTCTTTGTCCCTTGAATCGATTAAATCTCTAGGTTTTTGGCAATTTTGCTGAGGCTATTTGTGCTTCGTTGATGCAAAACAGTTCGTTGAACCTCTTTGGTTTCTCAGCTGTCACTCTCGATTTGGATGAAACTTCGATGCAAATAAGTCTGTGATAAATTTTCGCCTCCGACGCTTCTCCCTTACTATTCTTCAACTACCCCTGTACAGCCGAATCTGAATATTCCATTTGCCCTCAACATTTGAAGCAGCGCAATAGTGCAACTAAGGTCCTTCAGCTGATATCCATTTGCATTTGGTGAGTCCGATCCCTTATTTTTCTAGCTTTTTCCTCTAACGAGTATCTGCATTGTGAAAACGTTTCTTTTCCGAGGTTGTTCCCTCTTTCGGTTGTTTGTGTTGAAGGTTTGGAAATTTTTTTTCTTCTATATTTTTTTTTTTGTAAATTGTTTTGAATCAAATGTTTATAACTCTGCTGCATTCATGTTGTAAACATGAGCGACTATACTTCACATTTGACAAGAACAAGATCAACATGAGATTTTGATTTGTTATAGAAAGCAAGAAGGAGATCATTTGAAACAAGTATTTCGTATGAGTCGTATAAAAAACCCAGAACTGAGATTATATTGGAACAGAAAAGGCTTATTCAGTAGAATGGGACAACTTGTTTCAGTTCTTCTAAGACACGGCTGTCAAAATGTTCAGGCCTATATACTACTAGATCAATGTGTGATCGGATGGCAGGTTCCAACTTATCTCATCGATTTGATTACAAATGTGTCCGATGCGATGGGAAGTTGGTGTTAAATTTTTCACATCTCATAATGTTTGTTGGCTTCATCTTTGAATTTGAATAATGTTAAGTGTTTTTCATAACTAAGTTTTGTAAATGTGTCTTTATAGTGAACTGTCAACATTGGTGGACATGGATGCCGATGTGACACCTCGAATAGGCATGGAATTTACATCTTTTGAACAAGCATATGACTCGTTATAACAAGTATGCGCGTATGATTGGGTTCAAGCATTAGGAAAAATTATTTGCACAGTGTACTATAGATAAGAGTATCATCGTGCAACGGTGTTACGTGTGTAGTAAAGAAGGACATCGAAGAGAGAAACAAGTAGAAGTCAAAGGACAACGTCCTGAGACTAGAACTGGTTGTTTAGCAAGGTTGATTGTCAAAAGAGATAATGATGGACGATTACTAGTAGATAAATTTTGTGAGGAACACAACCATGCTCTTCAGGTTGAAGAAGTTGCACATTTGTTGCGCTCCCAACGTGCAATATCAACTACCCAAGCCACAGAAATAGAAATGGCGTGCATTTAACTGGATTGGGGACCAGGTTGACATATAATTTGATGGGTTTGCAAGCAGGGGGCAATGAAAATCTGGGTTTCACAAAGAAAGACTTGCAAAATTTTTTGAATACCAAACGGCAACATGATTTGGCATATGGGGATGCCGGGAGCTTGATGTTATATCTAGACAATCAACGAAATTTAAACCCTGCATTTGTGTATTCCAGTACAAATGGACAATGAGGATAAGTTGACAAATGTATTTTGGGCTGATCCACAGATGCAATGTGATTATCAACTTTTTGGTGATGTAGTTGTGTTTGATACTGCTTCTCGCACAAACAAAGAAAATAGACCGTTGGCTGTGTTTGTGGGATTTAATCATCATAGGACTATGGTTATCTTTGGAGCTGCCTTGCTTTATGATGAGACAACTGAGTCATTTCAATGGTTATTTCAAACTTTCTATGGAGTTAATGGTGACAAGAAGCCAATGACAATTTTCACTGACCAGGACGCTGCAATGTCAAGGGCACTAACTGAGGTTGCACCCAATACAGTCCATGCATTGTGCACTTGGCATCTCTGGCAAAATGCAAAGAAACACCATGGATATTTGATGAGTGAGAAGTCACAATTCTCCAGAATTTTGTACAAATGCATCTACAATTATACAGAAGTTGAGGAATTTGAATTTGCATGGAGGAATTTAAGAGAAAATCATGGGGTTGTAAACACTGCTTGGCTAGATAGAACATATGAAATAAGGAATAAATGGGCTTGTTGTTACATGAAGGACTGTTTCACACTAGGTGTGAGGAGCACACAGTTGGCTGAAAGTTTGAATGCTGATTTGAAACAATGTCTTGGACGCAAACTAGATCTTGTAAGGTTTATGAGACATTTCAACAATGTTGTGGAGGCAAAACGTGCAAATGAAATGAAAAAAGAATTTGATGCACGAAATGAGGTTCTTGGAGGTGCACATAGGTTTAAACCTATGTTGAATCAAGCTTACCAGTTATATACTCCAACTATATTCAAAAAATTTTTGATCGAGTTTGAATTGGTGGATAGTCACGGTATCAACAGCCAGAATGTGTCAAGTAATTTTGTTGAATATGTGATTTTGAAGGCAGATGTGACTGGTTCCTATTCAGGTAAGGCATACACAGTGTTGCGTAATACAGTAGAAGAAAGCCTAACATGTAGTTGTAAGAAATTTGAGACTGTTGGGATCCTTTGTGTCCATATCTTAAGGGTGCTCAATTTTCACCAGCTCATGTGCATCCCGAACAAATATTTTTTGATGAGATGGAGAAGATCAGTCCAAGAATTAAAACCAGTTGTTAGAACAGGAAGAGAAGGGGAAGCAAGGAATGACGTTGATGGGAAATTAAGTTGCTTACAGCGAAGTAGGCTGATTACTCCGACATGTTTGAAAGTCATTAACCAAGCCTGTGAAACGGAGGTTGGATATAACATACTATGTAAGCATGTAAATGGGATTCTCAAAGAGCTTGAAGATGTAGACGTTGTGCAACCTACTCAGCATCCCTCCGAAGAAAATGCTGAAGACTACCGAAATTTACAGTTAAAACCAAAAGAGTCTCACAAAAGGGGATCACGAAAAAGAATGAAGCCCTGGCATGAAAAAACACAAAAGAAGAGGTCTGTCAGGCTAGTGGAAGGACAGGGCTCCATTGACATAACCTTGCCAGAGTCTGATTATTTGTCAACGTTTGAGGGTTTTAATACCTGGTCAACTCGGTGAATGCATTTACACACCTTTTTGTATTGTACATCTTTTTTACCTCATTTCACAATTGATCTTAGGCATGTTTGTTGTTGAATTATACAAACATGTACATTCCTCCCAAAATTCAGTACAAAATGGTGTAACTACTAATCAATCTCAATCCTCAACCAAGGTAAATGAAAGTATGGATCTCTTTTTTGTATCGCTCATTTATTTATATTTCAAAGTTATTCTTACGTATTTGTTGTTGGATTATACAAAGATGTACCTTCCTCCCAAAATTCAAGTGCATATTGGTCGGTGTGCTGATCATTGATTAACTAAGCTAAATGTATGTACGGATCTCTTTCTCGTATTGCTCATATATTTTTATTTAAGAGTGATTCTTACATATTTGTTGTTTGGTTATATAGGAAGTAGGTGGCTTACAAGGCCCACCACCGATGATTGGAATAGAATGTTGTCGGCGTTCCGAGCATGTGCGGTTGGTCGTGAATAGAATGTTGAGCTCATACATGAGGGACTGGTACTTCACATTTTTTTAATGGCACGTTGAATTTGTATATGGATGGTGGTACTAGTTTGAATAAAACAATGAGGGACATATGTTTCCTTCGTCACAATGAATGTAAGTCTTCATTTTAAAATGTCAGTGAGCATTACAGTGGTTGGTTGCTCAAATTGACTGAGCATATGAGTGAATAGTAAATGTGTACACTATAGGTCTCATGAAAGGATTGCCATCTTCCTAAACTCATCTTCCTCAAACAGTTATCTGTCTATGTCATGGATAATTTTTTCAGGGTTATGGGTGGGTTAGGAGTTCCATGGACAGAGTAGGACCACAGGACTTTTCTTGTCGGGGCATGAAGCATGGTAAAGGTGACTCGCAGAGGGATCTCAAAGAATTCTTCTCGCCACAAGAAAGCAAAATAACCCAAACACATAACAATACTATATTATGCGATAAGACCTTCCAAGAATGAGATTGCCTAAGCTCCTAAAGTCACCTGAACTACAGCTCACTCTTGCTGTCACAAGGTCGATCGAACAAAATAAATCATCTGCAACCTCACTATCAGTTGGACCCATTAGTGTGATATGATGACTATCATTAGCCATTACCCTGTATCCTCTCAATGTTCGTAAGCTTCCATACCGTAAGGAACAGCCAAAATAAAGGAATCAACAAACAAGCAGAATGAGCCAAATGACACTAAAATTGGATACACTACATAACAATAAATATGTAATACTCAACCACTTGACCATTGTCCTCTTGCAATTGGTCCTCTTGTCTAGCTTACAGTATTGACAAAAAAGTACGGCATTTACATGTTTGCTGAATAAAGTACATAACAAGAAACTAAAAAAACCCAAACACATAAGAACAATACTATATGATACAACATTGTGATTCGGGCCAACACTGTCTGATTGTGCAGTTGATGAGTAGGGGCTCGGCATGCAGCACCCAAATTCAGCTGATTGCCTAGTGGGTCGTCATAAATTATTGGGGATCTCACTTCCTTCTTACTATTCACACTGTCATACGAAGTTGAAGCTCTAGAATGTACGTACGTTGCTGCTGCTTCACTACCACACATCTTATCTACCCAAATAAAAGAATGTGGATGCTTTTCACCATTTGGGCACCTATAAAATCTGCGACCAGGATTTTTTGTTGTGTTTGAAGTCAGCAGCAACATCCTGCCTTGCCCGCAATAGCATAATGGAGTGGGTTGCTCCATTAACATGGAAGACTGCTCTTCACAATTGCATCCGCCCATGATTTAACAAGGATAACACAACTGCCCCTGAAAGAACAACTCATCAAGCACAACGGTGACTCAAATATGGACATCTACAATACTAACCCCTTTCTTTAACTCAAAGTTTGATGATCAACTATGTCAAAACAAAACAAAACAAATATGATCAAACAATACAAACTGCCAAACATCATCGAAAGTCTTCAATCAATACCCTTAAATCAGTGCAATGATACAGCTAATATAATGCCTCCGTTCCCCACCACAAGTCACAAAATACTAATCCTTACATGCTTATAGGAAATTATATATTTAATTCAAAAATCATTCCCCACCACAAGTCTGTACAAACCATAGAATCAAATTATATATATCATATTGAATGGCCCCTACAACCACATAGGCCTGACCAGCTTTGGATTTAACATAAAGCTCCTATTATTATAACAACATTATCTCCTGACTGTGCACGAAACCATTTAATTTAAACATGGACGAAATGTTTTAATAAGCCAATGCTAAAACAGCACCATATTAAATGCAAAAAAACATGTCATAGGAAACCAACAAATTAAAACCGATAAATATTTCAATTATAAAAAGAGTGAAGCTTCAATCGATAATACGCACGCATGATAAAGCAAATAGCCACAAGAACACAAGTATTATCCCATTATTCTCCAACATATTTTATCCGACAAGAGAAATCAAATTCCAATTTCAAAGTACAATGTCAGGCTTATAATCTGAGAGCGCATTTCAACTTTTCATTCACATGACTCGAGCCCTTGGAGCTTACAAAAGACACCAAAATAATGTAAGGTTTCAAAGAGGGACTGCTCAACCATAGTTTTGAACACTACTACCAAAATATCACACTACTTGGAACTACTTTACTAAAATCCAAATTATAGGATAGAACAAGAGAACTAGTGGCACAAATAATATTCCATCTACTTGATTCTCTAATCTCTTCCTCAATCGATATCTTCTCAAATTCCTCTCAGCCTCTTCCTCTAACAAAACTTGCATTTCAGATTTTAATACATATCTAGGAGGAAGAGCATGTCCGTAATTACACTCTTTACCACCAGTAGAGACAAACCTACAACCAACCATATTGTTTCTTATCCACTACTTCCAGTAAAGTTTATACAAACTATGCATATAACCATGACATTGAGAATAGAGATAATGCTTTCTACTTACAACCAACTACTATCACCATTGAAAGAACTACTAATGATGGGGAAAAAATAAAATATCAAAAACCTGAAATGTTGAACAACTATATGGCACTAGGTTAGCATGCTTTAGGAGGCTATAGGCTCAACTAAAAAGAAGGAAACAGCGAATGATGTATAACATATTAATAAACAAACAATGGTGCTGATTACTCACCTATTATTGTTGTACAATGGAACTGCTTCAAACAAATTTTCTTCTCACTTATGTTTTGGTTGTTTAACAATATCATAGAAATCCAACTGAGACCACAAGTCTGACAGCTGAAATCAAAATGGACTATGCCATAGAATTTCAGCAACATACGAAATTCAGATAAGGCAAGCAGGGTTTTTTTTTTTTTTTTCAATCAAGGAGATCATGAAATGCAAAGTTTGTCTTTGAAGATGCATAGGTTTAGGAAAAGTGGAAACGTCATTAATTTCCAAAAATATGAAACATCGTATTCTCTATTAGTAAAATAAAAAAGCCCGAGTGAAGCTATTGTGTTCAACAAAACCAACCTGTACAACAGACTTTGGGAACAAATCCAATCACCTTTGCCAAAAAATCTGTACCCAAGCTAATCAGAAACCGAATGGAAAGCTATAAATTCAACACTTAAGCAAATAATAAAATAATGATTTCAACAGAAATATTATAAATCAGATGTCATTACAGAAAACCCACTGGTAAATCTTACTTTCAGAGAGTCCAAAAGCGAAGCTCCCCCACTCGGTGAAAACTCAACCGCGTACGGCTCGATTCCAACCTTACTCCCATCGTTGTCTTCCTTTTCTTCTTCACCTTCACAATGCGCTCTCCGAAATTAGGGTAAATGACAAAATTATCAAGAAGTGATGTGAATAATGTAAGCCAAGAGCATTTTAGGACAGAATAATTGCACCATTTCGTGTTTCTTCTTTAAGAGCAGAACGCTGGAACGAGAACCCAATCTACGGCTTCTTCTTCTTCAACCCACTACTTCAACCTACTTCTTCTTCTGCTGAAGCTTTAAGGTTTGCTTCTTCTTCAAGAACGGTATAACCTATCAAACTAGGAAATGCTCCTCCGCAACATGTTCTTCAACAACGCTGAACCTCTCGAAATCGGGAAATGCTCCTCTCGCAACAACGCTGTAACCATGAAAATTCGTCTTCGTCTTCTAATTCTCCTCTGCAACATGAAAAATGGAATTGGGGCTTTTGATTCTGAAATGAAACACGAGATGTAGAAAACAAACGCTTTTGTGATTCAAAATATTTTGAAATTCAAAATTTACCCGCGCATTGGTTTGAAATCATTTCGTATCGTATACAAATGTATTTTGTTAAAGGTATAAAACCAAAGTATGTACGTTACGTTTTATAAAACGTATTTATAACATATAGTACAACTCAAAAGAGATAACCCAAACCGCCCAACTCGAACCGGTTTAGCGTCATTGGACCGACCCGTTCCCAAAAAGCTGCTTTTACAGGTTGGACGTCATTGTTTAGATTATTTTAATGGCAGAACAATGCGGGCCGTCCGATTAGATCGGACGCCCCCCCCCCCCCCCCCCCCCAAACCCCCCCCCCCCCCCCCCCCACAATTTTTTTTTTTTTTTCTTTTTCCTTTTTAAAAACAAAAACAAAAAACAAAAAAATAAAAAAAGAGAGCCCCACCCCCCCCCACCCCCCTTTTTTTTTTTTAAGCCGGAGCCCCCCCCCCACCCTAAAAGCAACCCCCCACAAAATTTTTTTTTTTTTTTTTTTTTTTTTCATGCACTTGCGAGCAATTTTTATTTAAAAAAATTATTTATTCTAAGTATAAAATTTTTTTTTTTAAAAAAAAACACCCCCAAAATTTTTTTAAAAAAAAAAACACTATTTTTTTTTTAAAAAAAGAAAAGAGTGACCAGATTTGTCCAAATTGGAAATAGAAACCAAATTATGTTTAAATGATGGAGCAATAAAATTCTCAATCAAATCCAAATAAACACCAATCTTTAATAATAATCTAATTTTGCTATAGCTTCTACTAGAACTTTCTTACCATCCCCAATAAAGATGAATCTTTCAGCATCATTTAGCGGTCGGCTCCATAGGCTACCCTGCATAGACATACTTATGTATGTAGTAGCACCAGAGTCTACCGACCAAGTATATTTAGTTACAGAAGCTTAATTAACTTCAGAACAAACAAAAGCAAGGGTTTTACCCTTCTTTTCTTGCCAAGCAACATATGTGGAACAATCTTTCTTCAGATGTATAGTCTTTTTACACGTAGCAAGTAAATGCCTGATCATGCTTCTTCTATTTCTTTTTCTTGGGTAATCTAGTTGTAGTATCCTTAGCTTCTTCTTTCCTTTATCTTGAGAGGTCGATCCCAAGTGAGCACTATTAGTCTTTTCCAACTAAAGAATTTCTTCATCTTGCACACAGTAAGCAATGAGCTCATTAACAGTCCATTTGTCCCTTCGAGTTTTATGGCTCACCAAGAATTGGCCACATTGTGCAGGAAGAGAGATAAAAACCAATGCATGAGCAAATCATCAAATAGCTCAAACTTTAAAGCCCTAAATCTGCGAGGTTAAACATTTCTATGATGTATTCCCTTATGTGCCCCTTTCCTTTGCACCTCATGGCAACAAGTCTTGCCAAAGTGTTAGTCGTTTCTGCCTTTTCATTTTTAGCAAAGTATTGCCCAATTTCTATAAGGAACCTTTTGGCATTAGTGCACTTAGCAATAGAGCCCCAAAACGCCTCTGGAATGGTGTTTTATGATCATTAGACACATGAAATTTAAACACTCCTACAACTCAATTTTATGCGTCTTCAAATTTTTTGTAGTGGAAGTGGGTTTTTCATTCCTTATTGCAAGGTCAGATCCGTACAACCGAAAATCATTTCCACATTCGCTTTTCATATTTTAAAATTTTTTCCATTTAATATAGGGATCAAATTCACTTGAGCAGAATAATTAGCAATCGTAGTATAAAATTGTAAAGAGAATAAAATAGCACATCATACTATAGCCTTCCTTTAAGCCTACTATTGTTCACATGGAAAATTTAATAATTATCTCATATTTATTACCACATTTATGTCTATTACTTGGCCAAATAATAGCCTTCCTTTAGGCCGATTATAATTTGTACAAATAATATAAATACACATCTTTATTTTATAATGAATTAATATCTACAATACAAGATACTTTTGCAACAATATTGTTTCAACCAGTCTATTATAAAATACATGACAATTAAGTAGAACAATAATTGAATAAAATAAAACATAAATTGGAGTTTATTTAATTTAAATAAACCAAAGTAAAAATATCCTTTTAAATTAGAGTATACAATTTTTGAAAGGATAATACTACAAGAGATCTGTTTGAATTTAATGGCTCAATAATAGGATGCATTTGATTTGCTTTTAAATAAAGTATTCTATCAACAATCAAATTTTAACCAAAACAAACAAGGGACATTTATAGATTTGAAATAATATATTTGAAAATAAAGTAAACATGGATTTGAAACCCTAGATGTAAAACAATATATCTGAAACTTTAGATCTGAAATAACATATTCAAAGCTCTAAATTTAAAAGAAAAATTATAGCTCTAAAAAACTCTTGACTTGAAAATCTCAATGATTTAATATGATGATGCTTAGATACCACTTATTATCTTTTAGGCAAATTACATAGACCCCTTGGATTTCGAATCAATTAAATGTACTACCCCTAGAAAAAAAAATCAATTACAAATGCCCCCATGTTGTTAGTGTTGGGGTTAAATGATGATGTCATCGGTTAACAAATAAATTAAATACCTATTTTACCCTTTTTTCTTCTGGTGCCCTTTAAAGGGCAAATTATATATAGACCCCCTAAATTTCGAATCAATTACATCTATTATCCCTAAAATTTCTCAGTTTACTATGTTTTAGGGAGTCTTATAATACTTTTAGATTAGTGTAATGCATTATCATTTAACCCCAATACTTAACAATACAAAGGCATTTGTAATTGATATTTTTCAAGGGTAGTAGATATAATTGAATCGAAATCTAGGGGGTCTGTATATATTTTCACTTTAATGGGCACCAAAAGAAAGACAATTTTGCTGAGGTCCTGCGTAATTAATGCGCAGGACCGTCAAGCAGGCCGTCCGATCTAATCGGACGGCCCGCATTGTTCTTCCATTAAAATAATCTAAACAATCTGTAAAAGCAGCTTTTTGGGAACGGGTCGGTCCAATGACGCTAAACCTGTTCGAGTTGGGCGGTTCGAGTGGTTTATGTAACTGAAGTATTGGTATTTCATACAAGTTTGGTTAATACGTTTTAAAAACACAATATACCCCAAGTTCGTATATACGAATTCAAAAACCAAAAGGAGCGCGGTTCAATTTTGCTTTTCAAAATGTTTTGAAAATACCCAAAACCCATGGCTTTCACCTCGCCCAACTCATTTTATGATTTGGAGCTCTGAAAATCTGGAGAAGAACAGCAAGCCCTCTCGCTCTTGAGAACGAACTCGGCTTCCGTTGATCAAAAACAGCTGCTCATCTTGAGAATGAACTCGCTTCGTTGATCGCATCTTGGCATCTTGGAGAAGCTTCTGTTTCATTTCAAAATCAAAAGCCTGACAACTCTAAACACGAACTTGCAGAGGAGAAATTTTGGACGAACTTGCAGAGGGAGAAGACGAAGACAAAGACGAACTTGGGGCTTGCAACTTGACGAAGGCGAACTTGCAGAGGAGAAATTTTGGACGAACTTGCAGAGGGAGAAGACGAAGACAAAGACGAACTTGGGGGTTGCAGCTTGACAAAGGCGAACTTGGAGAGGAGAAATTTTGGACAAACTTGCAGAGGGAGAAGATGAAGACGAAGACGAACTTGGGGCTTGCAGCTTGACGAAGGCGAACTTGCATGTTCATAGTTTTAGAATCTCCAAGCTTTACTAATTTGGTAGCTAAGGAACCCATTTCTTCACTCTCAAGCTTCGTCACTTGCTGCTTTTCTTCTCCTTCTTGTTGCCCTTCCCAGCTTTACCCATAACCCAATCCCTACATCTCCATTGCCCGTGCTACATTTCACTTTGGGAAAAAAACGAAAAACCTGCGCCTAATTCTCTTGCCCAACCCTCTGGCTCTCTCGCTCTCGCTCTCGCTCTCGCTCTCGCTCTCGCAATCCCTCTCCCTCTATCTCTCGCAATCCCTAGCTCTCTCTCGCATACCAGCTTGCAATCTCTCTCGAGGTTTAAATCAGTGGTTGGATCACTGAACTTGTTTAGAGGCTTTCGTTTGGTCGATCAGAAGATAGTTTTAGTTTGCTCGAATCTCTTGATCGCTGAATTAGAAGATAGTTTGCTTTCGTTTGGTCATATCTCTCTTCTCCTTATGGTTTTTGTTTATCTGATTACAAAGAGATCGGGGTGGAAGCCAGACCAAGTATACGGAGGAGAGAAGATCTACTAGTCTGTTAAGGTATGGAATTCATTTTCTCTTTTCGTCTAATTTACTCTCTGTTCGAAGTAAGGAAATGGCATAATTACCAGAAATCTGTGATTGCAATTTGTTGATATACATTTTTACTCTCTCTCTCTCTCTCTCTCTCTCTCTCTCTCTCTCTCTCTCTCTCTATATATATATATATATATATATATGTATATATGCTATTTGCTAGCTTCTTGGCCTTGAGTTTAGATCGATTGTTCATTTTATTGTTTAATTAGGGACGCGTCTTACAGTTCCCAGTTGAAAATCGGTGGCTGTCAAAGGTATCTTATCTTGTTCTATGAGTCTGCTCACCATGAATAAATATAAATTTTTATTTTAAATAATTCTTTTTCCTTTTTTCCCTCATGTTCTTCTCTTGATTCATATTTGGTGACAGATCCAAGATGATAGGGCTGAGTGTTTTCTAGTAAGAGAATTAGTGCTGGATATAATCAACACATTAATTTCGTAAGGATTAAGTGAAATATCTTTGGAAATTTGAGTATTTTTAATATCTTTTGGCATATATTATATATTAGGTGTGAATTTTGTCCTTTTCTAATTGTTCAATCCGAATGATCTTAATTGCTTATGCATTTGGGGCATATGAAACTCCTCCTGGATTTCCAACAACCCAAAATCCCTGTTTGGTAAGTAAAGCTTCAATCTAGAATTCCATTATTAAAGTTAAATTTGGACTATTGTGTTTTGGCTGCAATGAGTCATTTAAGATTTCTCTAAGTCAGCATTTACAGGGCCTGGTTCATTTCAAAATCCCATCTGGTATTTTTTCTGATGGTGGTTTCTCTTTATTGTTACAGGTTGTTAGGTGTTTATTGATTGAGCCATTTCCAGAATCAGCTTTGAATGAACAGGCTGGCAAGATGTTACTTGAAAATTATGAAGGGTATGCTAGGCTTGCCAGGTGAGTGGTTCCAACTTGTTTTGTTTAATGACATGTCATGATGTGTTTGGATTTATTATCTTTCGAATATGAGTTGATACAATATCCTTAATTCTGTGCCCTTGTAGATTATTGTAATTTAAGTTGTTATATGTTTGAGGTTTCAATGACTATTTGTTGCCTCTTAAATTTTCAAAGAGAAATTTCTGATTTATTTGATTTCGGGGTGACCTTGACAAATTAGAGATTCTTGGATTAACTCTCACCAATCGGTGAAGAGGCTAGACAGTGGGATATCAGCAGAGCTGAAGATTAGACATTGACCAAAGGCATATATGTCTTCGAGGTCTAGAGCTTTAGGAACAATAAGAACTTGTGCTAACCAGAATAGTTTGTCAATCAACCACTTGCATTTTCTTTTTGACTTCCTTAACAATCTTCACTTACCGCTCCTCGCCCAAGCACCTAGAACAAGACATTCTCGTTGTGTCAGTGGTGTATTTACATCAGTGATATTCATGCAACATGCACAAATGCATTTTTGATGCCTTTCTTTCTTGTCAAGCAAACAATTGGTTCCCTTCCATGTGTTGGTATATTGCTTCCCATCTCCATTGATTAATTACTTTGTTTGTTGGGTTCTTTCTTTATTTCTCTGCAGTCTTTTCCTGAACAGTTGGTTCTTCTAATTAGGGATTTGAAGTTCAAGATGCCAGGGAATTCAATGCTACACACCTAATGCTCACCCTGTTCGATCGATGGTTTTACTCTTACTACACATCTGGTGCCAAATCTCAAATGCTGAATGATTTTGTGTGACTCAAAGGTGAACTTGATGATGACAGTTTTGGGAGCAATCTCTTTCTGACCATTTTCAAAATTCCTCTATTTTCTCTGTGCCTTGGTGAACTCATGAGGCATGTAACAGCATGCAAACTAATGATCCAGATTAAGGTTAGAAGGGTAAATCTTCGTCGACTTATATTCCTTTTCATTGAAGGTCAAGGTGTAAACTTTTTAGTGTAAACAGGAGGTTGAGACCTTTTCACTGGCATTATTCATTCGGAAATTTTAGTTATGTTCCTTCTGATATGCAGTATATATGGTTGAAGATTAGAAGCTGTACTTTTTCATACAAAGAATAACCTAGTGCAGGTATGTCGAAATCTGAACCTTGATGACAATCAAATCTATAAGACTTGTGAAGACTTTTTCTCTCTTTTGTTGATTGATAGACTTTTCTATATTGCTTTCTGGTAGTGAACCTTGATGTTCTGTTAAGGAATGTTGGCTTTCTAACTTGGTTTTGGTATTGCCTATGTTTTTGCCATGTATCTATAGGGCTAAAGTGTTTGGTTAATTTTTCTTATCCTGTTTAATGAATTGATTCTCCATTTTTGCAATGTATGTTTTTCTTTTGTGTGATCTGGGATACAGATTAGAGTCTTTTATCAGTGAATGACCTGTTAACTGTTTGTTTAACTGAGACTTCTCCAATGAAACCCCAATGCAAGTTGGTTAGTTGATGGGCAGCCTCAACTGCATCTTAATTTCTTCATTTTACACTTCAGTGGTGTTGAGGACAGAAGTTAAAAGTGTTTTGCAACAACTTCCTCTTTTCATGTTATGCAAGTTCTGTTTACCTTTCATTTCTTCCATCTTTGATTTTCATAATAGATTCGGATTTGAATACTCATTTGATTACTGGCTTTTCATTTGTTTCTGCTCTTCCCTGGCTGAGAAGTAAGGCCAAAGCTCTAGGACTCCAAGTAATTCGTAAAACATATCATCATGTATGGAAAGAACAGAGTAGAAAAGAGACAACTGGATTCAGTTGGTTATGCATTAAGGTATGGAACAAGATTCCATGGCTCTCTTTCCTTATACAGCAGTATTCTCTCAAGACGGGTACAAAGACTATGAGTCAGATAAGGATGATCTAAATAAGGTTTATATTAATCATGAGGCTTGACTTTGTATTATGTGTGTTCATTATACAAAATCTGGTTTAAAATAATATTTTGGCTCTTTGGGAATCTAATTAATTGTGGGTTTGATCCTGCTTAATTGAAATGGTTCCAGGTTGGTTCTATAGTTTAAATTGAGGCTTGAGCTTCTCCCCGATGGAAGCTTACCTACCATAAATATTCGATCTGCAATTCTGAAAATATTGACTGATGTAGGTTAACTTTATTGTCATTTGTGTTTACTGATCGCTATGAGTTTGCGCACAAGCTTGGTCATTCAAATAAAATTCTGTGGTGTTGTGCAGTTTCCAATTGATTTAGAACAGTATGATAGGAGGGAGCAGCTCAAGAAAAGTGGTCTAGGGAAGGTGTGGTGCATTTTACAAATTTACAGGCTTGCTATTCTTGCAATGGGAAACATGAGTAGTTAATCTTCTGGTTCTTTTTTTTTTTTCTTCCACACAGGTCATTATGTTCTTGTCTAGGTCAGATGAGGAGACCACATCAAACAGGAAACTTGCGAAGGATTAAGTCGACAAATGGGTAGGGCAAAAACCCAACCTAAGTTCCTGTGTATGTGGGTATGCTTTGAAAAACCCTTGGTTGCTGTTATGCAACTTCACTTATATAAAATACTTAAGGTTCACCCAACATAAGTTGGAGAAGTCATATGGTCATGGTTGGTGTACGTTACCCACCGGTAACAAAATTTCCAACCCCAAAGTAGTTTAAGTAACTTTTAGGTTTTGCTTTGTATATAATGAAAGTAGAACAAAATGCTAGTTGTTACAGCGAAAAATGAAAAGTGGATGAAACAAAGCCAGCAAGTGAAATTGGCCATAAATGAAATAAAATCAAAATATTTTACATTAAAAATTTCTATGTGCTAGGATGCAATGCAAAGTTCTGTGTTCCCTGTGTTGGTTCTTTTCCTCCTTTCTGAATGATATTTTTTCATGTAACTTTTGCATCAACTTTATTCCAATCAAAGACTCTTGGAAAGTATACTTGTAAAATCTTTATTACAATCCTCTTTGTTGTTGTATTGCTAGAGTGTAGTTTCAGTCTGTTAAGGAAAGAAAGAATCTAATCTGTTGAAAGACTCAAATAAAGTCAAGATCTGAACTAACATATGTGAAGTATGGGCTGAGCTGGACACCAACTAACCACCACGGTTCAATTGCCTGGAAGCATGCAACAGGCTATACAATCGTTGCTTAATTCTATGGTAAAGATAAAAAATGGTTTGCCATTCTAAGAATGGAATATAGACTTAGGACTATATGTAAAACCCTTTAAATCAAGGGAAGTAAAAGAGAATTTAACAACTGTGCTTTGAAAGAATATCTAAGACAATGACTCCAGCAGTGCCCTGAGCTATTTCGGAATGGATATTTGTTTTAGAAGCACAAAACCAGTTTTTGATTATCTGTAACTAATTCAGGGATGGAAAAATAGAGGTGGTAGTTCAGTTTATAGTTGTGTATGCAGTACCTGGGCAGCAGGTACCCTGTTGGTGTTGCCTTGCATCCCTTAGACATGGCAACAAATATGAGATAGCTGTTGACGCCAATTTAACACAGGGAAATGCAGGGAAGGGAAAGTTCTGGATTGGAGAATATTATAAGCTCATTTTATTTCTTACATGGCCAGAACAAATTAGTGAAATGTCTCTCATATCTCTGTAATTTTGTTAAGTAATGCCGTTTCAGAGTCATTTTTATTTTCATTAAACTCAGGCATATGTTTCATTAAACAGGGAATGAAGAGTCAGCTCGAACTATGGCTTTGACAGCACTGGTTAAGGTTATGCAGGAGTTGGAGTCCTCACACTCCCAGAAAATCCCTTTGGAATTGCAGGTTGCAGGACAAAGTCAAGAAGCTGTAGGGAGACAGACTCAGGAGAATAAGGTGCTCAGCTTGGAGGAAGAGAAAAAAGAAGTGCTAAGGCAGTTCTGCATTTGGATTGGCCTGCAACTTTGGTGAAATTTATTTTCTAGAGGAATTGTTCATTAATGGAAGAGTAAAATGCCCCAAGGACTACCTTTGGTTTTTCATTCCTTGCTTGTGGTTCATTGATTGACACTCACAAAATCTTGTTATCCTAACCACAAGTTAAAGAGTTAATGATTAACAAGCAGTTCAGTTTGTTGAAACTCTAAGATTATAATCCATCTAAATGTTTAGGTTATGGTTCTTCATTCTTTGTTGCATTTTCCAGTGAAAGCTTATAAGTGTTACAGACTCTCAATTTTTCACTTTACTTCTTTGGGATGTCAAGATCACATTTGTTGTGTGTATTGGATATGAAGGAGCTTCCTGAATCTGGATTGGCTGAGATGACAATCTTCAGATTTTTCAATTTTTAAATACTCAACTCTTCCACTGAATCTAAGAGATTTCTCTTTTATCAGGTACATCACGGTAAAACATTTTGTCGAAATTTGGCTGGTTCAAATACTATCGAAATAGAAAATTCACCAAAATTGAATTTGGCTTTTCGGAAACCAAAATTTTTTTTAACTAAAAAAAAAAACTTATACCGGCTTTTTGTAAATGCCAACATCCCGTTCAAATGGGTCATGAATATGCTAAAACGGAATGGTTCCTTTTTAAACATAACCATTCCATTTCAACACTGTGATCAGTCTGATGAAACGAAATGGTTCCTTTTTAAACGGAACCATTCCGTTTCAACACTGTGATCAATCTGATGAAACGGACTAGTTCCGTTTCAAAAGGAACCATTCCGTTTCAAATGGAATGGTTCCTTTTGATCAGTCCGTTTCAACACTGTGATCAGTCTAATGAACGGAACCATTCCGTTTGAACACAGTGATCAGTCTGATGAAACGAAATGGTTTCTTTTTAAACGGAACCATTCCCTTTCAACACTGTGATCAGTCTAGTGAAACGGAATGGTTCCTTTTGATCAGTCCGTTTCAACACTGTGATCAGTCTGATGAACGGAACCATTCCGTTTCAACACTGTGATCAGTCTGATGAAACGAAATGGTTCCTTTTTAAACAGAACCATTCCATTTCAACACTGTGATCAGTCTAGTGAAACGGAATGGTTCCTTTTGATCAGTCCGTTTCAACAACGTGATCGATCGATGAACGGAACCATTCAGTTTCAACACTATGATCGATCTGATGAAACGAAATGGTTCCTTTTAAACGAACCATTCCATTTCAACACTGATCGTCAGTGAACGGAATGGTTCCTTTGATCGCCGTTTCAACACCGTGATCGGTCGATGCGGCCATTCGTTCAACACTATGATCGGTCGATGAAGCGAATGGTTCCTTTTAACGGCCTCCGTTCCCGGTCGCGTGAGCGGAATGGTTCCTTTTGATCAGTCCGTTTCAACACAGTGATCAGTCTGATGAACAAAACCATTCCGTTTCAACATTGTGATCAATCTAGTGAAACGGAATGGTTCCTTTTGATCAGTCCGTTTCAACACTTCGGATCGGATCGATCACGGTTGAAACAATCACAGTGTTGAAACGGACTGATCAAAAGGAACCATTCCGTTTCACTAGACTGATCACAGTGTTGAAATGGACTGATCAAAAGGAACCATTCTGTTTCACTAGACTGATCACAGTGTTGAAATGGAATGGTTCCGTTCATCAGACTGATCACAATGTTGAAACGGACTGATCAAAAGGAACCATTCCATTTGAAACGGACCATAAGAATTTAACTTTATTACCATTTGAAACTGATCACAGTTTTTTTCTTGCGGCGTTTTGGAAATGCCGTAGTAGACATAAGAGTTTAACTTTATTACCATCATTTTTAATAAATGCCATCATATGCTACTTATCCTGGTGTTTTTAATAAACGGCGTCATATGTTACCTATGCCGGTGTTTGAAAAACGCCGGGATAATTTTTTTAATTAAAAAAAAAATTGGTTCCAAAAATCCAAATTCAATTTTACAAATGAAGATCCAATTCCATCAATCCAAATTCAATTTTACATATGAAGTACACTATTTAACGGGAAAGCTCTGCTTTATCCCTACTTTACAATTTTCATTTTTATACTTGCTCTCCAGTGAGCTTCTTCACCATAGATAATATCAACTCCATATCATCACTTCTCCTCCAAGTGAAGGCACTTTCTTTTCCCTCTCAACAAGACTCTGAGCACTCAAAACAAACCTGAGGGGAAAGAATCCGACGTTTTGTTATGCACTGAGAAGTAAATGTCATCGATCCAATATGCATAGTGCAATGGTACAAAAAAGTACAGCCACTGAAGAAATGAGGCATAACTGCATTGGTTCATTTGCAGTCATGAATATCCATCCAATTTGCTGATATCAACATTTTACATTATAGTGAAAAAACCAGCTTTTTTCCCATAGTACTGAAGAAAAACTCAATAAAACAATAAAATAATATAAAAACCAATAACATTACGTTTACCAGAATATGATGAATCTCAGATACCTCTGATATAAAATATTATATTACAAAAAACAAAACCTGTATGTGATATAATATTCAGAATAGACATCACAGATTTTCTAGAACTAGGTTTCACAACAGTTAAAGCCTCCAAACCCTGGAAAAAAGTTAAAGGTAAACATCTAAGCTAAACCAAGGGAATGTCTCGGCAGCATAGGTAAAACAAAAACTCTAGTAGGACTAGGAAGTCTCAAACCTGGGATCAGGCTTACGGGGGAGTCTTGAGAATTATGTGGAATACATAAGAGTGAAATAGACATCACAGCAATGAACAGAATCATATGGCTCACGGAACCAGAACTGGAGAATTTAGTCTCCCAAATCTGAGTCATAATATGTGTTAAAAATGTTAATGTTTGTGCCCTACTAAACAGCTCTAACTTTTGGGCAAGGTGGACCAGAGCCAGGAGGCCGCATATTTGATCCTTTCTAACTTGTAATTGTCAGAGGTTCATGTTGTTTGTTGTCATGCCCCCCTTTGTTACCACATGTAAAGCTGCCTGTATATCGCCCAGCACTTGGAGGTGTTGTGTTGAAATACATTGCTAAGGCACAAGCTTTTAAGATTAGCAGTTGTAACTAGTTGGATTGGTTCAAAACTCTGGTCGAGTAACCCACTGGTGCAAGGAACAATCTTCCAAATCTAGAACAAAATCCAACTTTTAGATCAGCTGATCTAGCCTTGGACAGAAAATAGAAATTTGCCAAGTCAGTTTCAGAAACTGTGAAATAATAGTAAACTTATAGCAGAAATAGAAGTTCAGTTGGGACCATGAAAGCTGCCTACAGTGAGTTATAACCATTAGACAAGTGAATCTGACCTAATGGATAGAATATGATTTGAGAGAGTCAGCAATTCTAAAAAGAAATGCTATTAAACAAAAACCTACTAGACTGAGAGAAGAGAGGGAAGAGAGCCAGAAACAGTTTGGAAAAAGGTCTGACTGTGACTGACCTGATAACCTGAGCCAATGACCTCCATACAAGCCAAAAAAGCAACCACCGTCTTGCCACACCCAACATCACCCTAATAAGGAATTTATTTCCATTTTGAAAAAAAAAATTAGTGGCTCAAATGATTAACAATACATTATATTTCTAATAAACTCATAGCGATCAGTAAACACAAATGACAATAAAGTTAACCTACACCAGCCAATATTTTCAGAATTGCAGATCAGTAAACACAAATGACAATAAAGTTAACCCAGTGCTGTCAAAGCCATAGTTCGAGCTGACTCTTCATTCCCTGTTTAATGAAACATATGCCTGAGTTTAATGAAAATAAAAATGACTCTGAAACGGCATTACTTAACAAAATTACAGAGATATGAGAGACATTTCACTAATTTGTTCTGGCTGTAAGAAATAAAATGAGCTTATAATATTCTCCAATCCAGAACTTTCCCTTCCCTGCATTTCCCTGTGTTAAATTGGCGTCAACAGCTATCTCATATTTGTTGCCATGTCTAAGGGATGCAAGGCAACACCAACAGGGTACCTGCTGCCCAGGTACTGCATACAAAACTATAAACTGAACTACCACCTCTATTTTTCCATCCCTGAATTAGTTACAGATAATCAAAAACTGGTTTTGTGCTTCTAAAACAAATATCCATTCCGAAATAGCTCAGGGCACTTCTGGAGTCATTGTCTTAGATATTCTTTCAAAGCACAGTTGTTAAATTCTCTTTTACTTCCCTTGATTTAAAGGGTTTTACATATAGTCCTAAGTCTATATTCCATTCTTAGAATGGCAAACCATTTTTTATCTTTACCATAGAATTAAGCAACGATTGTATAGCCTGTTGCATGCTTCCAGGCAATTGAACCGTGGTGGTTAGTTGGTGTCCAGCTCAGCCCATACTTCACATATGTTAGTTCAGATCTTGACTTTATTTGAGTCTTTCAACAGATTAGATTCTTTCTTTCCTTAACAGACTGAAACTACACTCTAGCAATACAACAACAAAGAGGATTGTAATAAAGATTTTACAAGTATACTTTCCAAGAGTCTTTGATTGGAATAAAGTTGATGTAAAAGTTACATGAAAAAATATCATTCAGAAAGGAGGAAAAGAACCAACACAGGGAACACAGAACTTTGCATTGCATCCTAGCACATAGAAATTTTTAATGTAAAATATTTTGATTTTATTTCATTTATGGCCAATTTCACTTGCTGGCTTTGTTTCATCCACTTTTCATTTTTCGCTGTAACAACTAGCATTTTGTTCTACTTTCATTATATACAAAGCAAAACCTAAAAGTTACTTAAACTACTTTGGGGTTGGAAATTTTGTTACCGGTGGGTAACGTACACCAACCATGACCATATGACTTCTCCAACTTATGTTGGGTGAACCTTAAGTATTTTATATAAGTGAAGTTGCATAACAGCAACCAAGGGTTTTTCAAAGCATACCCACATACACAGGAACTTAGGATTTATTGCCCTACCCATTTGTCGACTTAATCCTTCGCAAGTTTCCTGTTTGATGTGGTCTCCTCATCTGACCTAGACAAGAACATAATGACCTGTGTGGAAGAAAAAAAAAAAAAAAACCAGAAGATTAATTACTCATGTTTCCCATTGCAAGAATAGCAAGCCTGTAAATTTGTAAAATGCACCACACCTTCCCTAGACCACTTTTCTTGAGCTGCTCCCTCCTATCATACTGTTCTAAATCAATTGGAAACTGCACAACACCACAGAATTTTATTTGAATGACCAAGCTTGTGCGCAAACTCATAGCGATCAGTAAACACAAATGACAATAAAGTTAACCTACATCAGTCAATATTTTCAGAATTGCAGATCGAATATTTATGGTAGGTAAGCTTCCATCGGGGAGAAGCTCAAGCCTCAATTTAAACTATAGAACCAACCTGGAACCATTTCAATTAAGCAGGATCAAACCCACAATTAATTAGATTCCCAAAGAGCCAAAATATTATTTTAAACCAGATTTTGTATAATGAACACACATAATACAAAGTCAAGCCTCATGATTAATATAAACCTTATTTAGATCATCCTTATCTGACTCATAGTCTTTGTACCCGTCTTGAGAGAATACTGCTGTATAAGGAAAGAGAGCCATGGAATCTTGTTCCATACCTTAATGCATAACCAACTGAATCCAGTTGTCTCTTTTCTACTCTGTTCTTTCCATACATGATGATATGTTTTACTGAATTACTTGGAGTCCTAGAGCTTTGGCCTTACTTCTCAGCCAGGGAAGAGCAGAAACAAATGAAAAGCCAGTAATCAAATGAGTATTCAAATCCGAATCTATTATGAAAATCAAAGATGGAAGAAATGAAAGGTAAGCAGAACTTGCATAACATGAAAAGAGGAAGTTGTTGCAAAACACTTTTAACTTCTGTCCTCAACACCACTGAAGTGTAAAATGAAGAAATTAAGATGCAGTTGAGGCTGCCCATCAACTAACCAACTTGCATTGGGGTTTCATTGGAGAAGTCTCAGTTAAACAAACAGTTAACAGGTCATTCACTGATAAAAGACTCTAATCTGTATCCCAGATCACACAAAAGAAAAACATACATTGCAAAAATGGAGAATCAATTCATTAAACAGGATAAGAAAAATTAACCAAACACTTTAGCCCTATAGATACATGGCAAAAACATAGGCAATACCAAAACCAAGTTAGAAAGCCAACATTCCTTAACAGAACATCAAGGTTCACTACCAGAAAGCAATATAGAAAAGTCTATCAATCAACAAAAGAGAGAAAAAGTCTTCACAAGTCTTATAGATTTGATTGTCATCAAGGTTCAGATTTCGACATACCTGCACTAGGTTATTCTTTGTATGAAAAAGTACAGCTTCTAATCTTCAACCATATATACTGCATATCAGAAGGAACATAACTAAAATTTCCGAATGAATAATGCCAGTGAAAAGGTCTCAACCTCCTGTTTACACTAAAAAGTTTACACCTTGACCTTCAATGAAAAGGAATATAAGTCGACGAAGATTTACCCTTCTAACCTTAATCTGGATCATTAGTTTGCATGCTGTTACATGCCTCATGAGTTCACCAAGGCACAGAGAAAATAGAGGAATTTTGAAAATGGTCAGAAAGAGATTGCTCCCAAAACTGTCATCATCAAGTTCACCTTTGAGTCACACAAAATCATTCAGCATTTGAGATTTGGCACCAGATGTGTAGTAAGAGTAAAACCATCGATCGAACAGGGTGAGCATTAGGTGTGTAGCATTGAATTCCCTGGCATCTTGAACTTCAAATCCCTAATTAGAAGAACCAACTGTTCAGGAAAAGACTGCAGAGAAATAAAGAAAGAACCCAACAAACAAAGTAATTAATCAATGGAGATGGGAAGCAATATACCAACACATGGAAGGGAACCAATTGTTTGCTTGACAAGAAAGAAAGGCATCAAAAATGCATTTGTGCATGTTGCATGAATATCACTGATGTAAATACACCACTGACACAACGAGAATGTCTTGTTCTAGGTGCTTGGGCGAGGAGCGGTAAGTGAAGATTGTTAAGGAAGTCAAAAAGAAAATGCAAGTGGTTGATTGACAAACTATTCTGGTTAGCACAAGTTCTTATTGTTCCTAAAGCTCTAGACCTCGAAGACATATATGCCTTTGGTCAATGTCTAATCTTCAGCTCTGCTGATATCCCACTGTCTAGCCTCTTCACTGATTGGTGAGAGTTAATCCAAGAATCTCTAATTTGTCAAGGTCACCCCGAAATCAAATAAATCAGAAATTTCTCTTTGAAAATTTAAGAGGCAACAAATAGTCATTGAAACCTCAAACATATAACAACTTAAATTACAATAATCTACAAGGGCACAGAATTAAGGATATTGTATCAACTCATATTCGAAAGATAATAAATCCAAACACATCATGACATGTCATTAAACAAAACAAGTTGGAACCACTCACCTGGCAAGCCTAGCATACCCTTCATAATTTTCAAGTAACATCTTGCCAGCCTGTTCATTCAAAGCTGATTCTGGAAATGGCTCAATCAATAAACACCTAACAACCTGTAACAATAAAGAGAAACCACCATCAGAAAAATACCAGATGGGATTTTGAAATGAACCAGGCCCTGTAAATGCTGACTTAGAGAAATCTTAAATGACTCATTGCAGCCAAAACACAATAGTCCAAATTTAACTTTAATAATGGAATTCTAGATTGAAGCTTTACTTACCAAACAGGGATTTTGGGTTGTTGGAAATCCAGGAGGAGTTTCATATGCCCCAAATGCATAAGCAATTAAGATCATTCGGATTGAACAATTAGAAAAGGACAAAATTCACACCTAATATATAATATATGCCAAAAGATATTAAAAATACTCAAATTTCCAAAGATATTTCACTTAATCCTTACGAAATTAATGTGTAGATTATATCCAGCACTAATTCTCTTACTAGAAAACACTCAGCCCTATCATCTTGGATCTGTCACCAAATATGAATCAAGAGAAGAACATGAGGGAAAAAAGGAAAAAGAATTATTTAAAATAAAAATTTATATTTATTCATGGTGAGCAGACTCATAGAACAAGATAAGATACCTTTGACAGCCACCGATTTTCAACTGGGAACTGTAAGACGCGTCCCTAATTAAACAATAAAATGAACAATCGATCTAAACTCAAGGCCAAGAAGCTAGCAAATAGCATATATACATATATATATATATAGAGAGAGAGAGAGAGAGAAAATGTATATCAACAAATTGCAATCACAGATTTCTGGTAATTCTGCCATTTCCTTACTTCGAACAGAGAGTAAATTAGACGAAAAGAGAAAATGAATTCCATACCTTAACAGACTAGTAGATCTTCTCTCCTCCGTATACTTGGTCTGGCTTCCACCCCGATCTCTTTGTAATCAGATAAACAAAAACCATAAGGAGAAGAGAGATATGACCAAACGAAAGCAAATTATCTTCTAATTCAGCGATCAAGAGATTCGAGCAAACTAAAACTATCTTCTGATCGACCAAACGAAAGCCTCTGAACAAGTTCAGTGATCCAACCACTGATTTAAACCTCGGGAGAGATTGCAAGCTGGTATGCGAGAGAGAGCTAGGGATTGCGAGAGATAGAGGGAGAGGGATTGCAAGAGAGAGAGAGCGAGAGCGAGAGCGAGAGCGAGAGAGCCAGAGGGTTGGGCAAGAGAATTAGGCGCAGGTTTTTCGTTTTTTCCCAAAGTGAAATGTAGCGCGGGCAATGGAGATGTAGGGATTGGGTTATGGGTAAAGCTGGGAAGGGCAACAAGAAGGAGAAGAAAAGCAGCAAGTGACGAAGCTTGAGAGTGAAGAAATGGGTTCCTTAGCTACCAAATTAGTAAAGCTTGGAGATTCTAAAACTATGAACATGCAAGTTCGCCTTCGTCAAGCTGCAAGCCCCAAGTTCGTCTTTGTCAAGCTGCAACCCCCAAGTTCGTCTTTGTCAAGCTGCAACCCCCAAGTTCGTCTTCGTCTTCGTCTTCTCCCTCTGCAAGTTCGTCCAAAATTTCTCCTCTCCAAGTTCGCCTTTGTCAAGCTGCAACCCCCAAGTTCGTCTTTGTCTTCGTCTTCTCCCTCTGCAAGTTCGTCCAAAATTTCTCCTCTGCAAGTTCGCCTTCGTCAAGTTGCAAGCCCCAAGTTCGTCTTTGTCTTCGTCTTCTCCCTCTGCAAGTTCGTCCAAAATTTCTCCTCTGCAAGTTCGTGTTTAGAGTTGTCAGGCTTTTGATTTTGAAATGAAACAGAAGCTTCTCCAAGATGCCAAGATGCGATCAACGATGCGAGTTCATTCTCAAGATGAGCAACTGTTTTCGATCAACGGAAGCGAGTTCGTTCTCAAGAGCGAGAGGGCTTGCTGTTCTTCTCCAGATTTTCAGAGCTCCAAATCGTAAAATGAGTTGGGCGAGGTGAAAGCCATGGGTTTTGGGTATTTTCAAAACATTTTGAAAAGCAAAATTGAACCGCGCTCCTTTTGGTTTTTGAATTCGTATATACGAACTTGGGGTATATTGTGTTTTTAAAACGTATTAACCAAACTTGTATGAAATACCAATACTTCAGTTACATAAACCACTCGAACCGCCCAACTCGAACCGGTTTAGCGTCATTGGACCGACCCGTTCCCAAAAAGCTGCTTTTACAGATTGTTTAGATTATTTTAATGAAAGAACAATGCTGGCTGTCCGATTAGATCGGACGGCCCGCTTGACGGTCCTGTGCATTAATTACGCAGGACCTCAGCAAAATTGAAAGAAAGAAGGGTAAAATAGATATTTTAAATATCTTTGTTAACTGATGACCTCATCATCTAACCTCAACACTTAACAATAGGGGCCATTTATAACTGACTTTTTTTTAGGGGTAGTAAATGTAATTGATCAAAATCCAAGGGGTCTATGTGTAATTTTTCCATCTTTAATTAATAAATTTAAGGTGAAAACTACCACCTTAAATCTCTTTTCATCATATTGGATCATCGAGAAATAATAACAGCAAGAAAACATACATACCTGTCTCCATAGAATCGATTTGATCTTTGATCTTATTTGGATGGTTTGGTCTTCTTTAAGTAAATCGCCGGATTCTTGAATGGGTGTTCTCTCTAGATGGAAAAGAGTAAAACGATCGAATAATTTGATATATTGGGGACCATAACCCTAGGTTCCTTTCTATATTGTCCCATCAAGTCTGATTGGGCCAATACTGGGTATCCACTCATTTAGCCCATACTCAACCAGAAATTTAATTGGGCTCTATTAGATTGATCGCTTATTAGGCTCAATTTAAATAGCATAATATAGTCGTTATATAAATATATAGTCCACAATTATATTAGTAAATGTATAGTTTTCTAACATGCATATCTAATGTGCTCAATTATATATGGTATGCACAATTTCAATAATAGATTTACTAAAATACGCGGTACAATACTGTAGTAAATAGGAGCTTTTAAGTCAAAGGCCAAATAATAAGTATGAATCTCGTATCCTAACAATTAACAGTAATATATAGAGATACCTATTGTATTCTATTCAATGCACACATGATATGTGAACTGACATTTCTATACCAAAAACTCGTCTCTGGTTGCATATAATGGTCCATAGGACTTCAACGATTGGCTTGCCAAAATAGGTGGCACAGTACTACAATAAATAGGACCACTCAGGTCAAAGGTCAAATGACAGGTTCAAATCTTTTACCTTAACAATTGGTAGTAACACGGAGACTTTCATCGGATTCTATTCATTACACACATGATATGTGTAGTGGAATTTCTATACTGAAAAACTCATTTCTAGTTACAAACATTCAACGACCCTATCCCTAATTGAGAATCATTGTGTGTGAAAACCCAAGAAACTCCTTTAAGCCCAATTTAAATATGTCATGCTCACATTGTCATGGAATAGTGAAACCCCCACCTGTAAAATCCGGCCTTATCCTAACCCTAACCCGGCCCGGATTTTATACTGTTGCAGGTCCGAAGACCCGAAGTGGGGGTAGAAGAGACTTGTGGGCCCTCGTAGTTGAAGATTCGATGCTTGATCCAGAGCCTATGGACATTGACAATGATGCCCCTTACTTGAGCACATTGTCAGTGTTGATTGAAAATCTGCGCATCGATGAAGATTGAATTAGTTGAAGCACTTATTGGACCCCCGTGATCAATCCGAAGGTATTTCTTGAAACTAGACTTGTTGATTGACTTGTAGGAGAAAACCCAACTCAATTCGGATCTGTCTGGCCTTCCAATTCCCTGTTCTAAGTTGCTGTCATGCCTTAGTCAACTGACAATCGACCAGCCAATCGATCAGCAATAATAAAATCCGAAAAGTTACAAAATCACTTCCCATTTTGCCCCTACCTTTTTGGAACTCGTGAATGAGGACCTAAACTAATCATTTGCACTCCAGAGCACGAAGTTGGACACTCTCTTGGGCTTTTCTTGGTGTTTGTGAAGATCTTTGACTCCAATCATTAGTATTACACATCAATCATCAACTCAATGTATGATTCCTTCTATTCTTCTTCTAATCTATTCATTTTCTACCAAATTATGATCTTAAGACCATGGTTGAAGTGCTGCAACCTTGCAAACACTTAACCATGAGTTTTCCCCATTCAATTCCATGCTCATCACCCCATTCTTGCTATGTTATGATTCAATTAGGATTGCTTACATTTCATTAATTTGATTCCTCCCATTTCAACCTTGTCTTGATTCAAAACTGATATGTAGATGCATGTTAAGCTAAATTATTATGAATTCATGATTCTAACTTGATTCTTACCATTCACTTAATTGGTTTCCATCATTCTTTACAATTCCAATCAATTCCAATTGGATTCTTGATAGTTATCATATAGAACATAAGGCTTCGAATTGGGTATTTTTATTTGGACCGTTGGATCGTCATGAAATTTAGTGTGTAGTATCATCATATTGTTATAATCATGCCCTCCAAATTTCGTGTCGATCGGAGCACCGGAAGGTCAGTTTCAAACCAAGTCTTCAATTCTGCCCATGGTTAACAAGTCTTGGTCACTGACAGTCGACCAAGCCAGTCAACCAAGAGATGGTAACATCCCTGTACTTGGCTGAATTGCTTCGTTTGACCTCTGATTCGATTGTTTTCTGCTCTGATGTTACTTGTATGTTGTTTAGGGTACCAACACTGATTTTTGGGACTATTCTTGGTGATCATTGATTTTATTTACGACTCGATTAAGGTAAGGACGGTCGTTAACTCAAGTACATCAATTAAGTAAACATGCTTATACTTTGAGAACTCAGTGGTTATATTCCTATGTGTACTCTTTTACCATACATGACTATTATATGCATTTTTATCAGTAGTAGTATGTTACATATCATTCGGAATATCATGCTTAATTATACTTGATGATTTTGTATATGATCAATCATGTTATGATATGCCTTTGTTTATATGATGAATCATTAATTACGTATGATATGATGAGATTGGACTTGTGATTGACTACGTATGACTTGGGATTGGGAAGTGTCCTTCCGACACTTCTGTCCTTGGACATCGGAGGGAATAGTATGGGATATTCTCTGAAGGTGTCCACCGAAACTTTCCCGGGTTATTGGATGGCATACATAGGATGGTCTAGGTGTATGGTTAGGATTTTCCTTGTCACATCAGACCCGAATCGGAAGGGTATTGAGACCGAACGACCCGTGGTTGTCACATCCACCCAGCCGGTACCCTATCTGGCATACCCGGGATGTGATCCACAGCCCCGAAGATCCATAGTTCAGAGACCACATCAGCCACATCGACAATAACACAATCATGAACAATCAATATTAAGCTACAATCAATAAAATAGAATTCAGGAATAAGATATCATGGATAATCAGAGTGCGGAAATAAATATCAAATCAGATAATTTAAGAAGGCAATGGGCGGAATCCACTCCTTCACCATGCGGAAGTGAGGTCAAAATCTAGTTAAGTACAAGTCTCAAGTTATGAAGATAAGTTAAAGTTATTACAATTCTTCTAAGTTTAACTGTCACAAAAAGAAGGGGTAACTACTCATAAGTCTCCTCCAAAATGGATATGTCCTCTTCAAAGGTGAGGACCATGGAGATCCAACATGACTGCTCCCATACAACTCTAGGGCTAACCCTGGTATGCCGGGTGATCTTCTTTGGTATGGTCACCGAAGTCTTCAATATAGCTAGCCTCCGGATAGTAGTATGAGGTATCCGGCTCCGCCTCAGGGAGGGTGCCATCAGAGTAATCACCTGAAGAATTGTCACATCCTCCCAGCCGGTACCCTATCTGGCATACCCGAGAGTGTGATCCATAGCTCGAAGATCAGGTATCGAGTAATCAACCTCCCACATAAACGATAACATAATCATGAACAATAATAATAAAAGTGCGGAAGATAAACCATAGATCCAAATAAGGAAAGAATGAATCATATATAAATCAGAGTACTAGATAAAATCAGAGTGTCTAAATCAGATAAGTAAAGTGAGGCGAAATCCCACTCTACAACCAACGGAAAAGTAGTTCTAAAAGAGAATAAGCAAGATAAAATCTAATCCCAATAGCAGGTACAATGGGTAACTAAATTGTTCTCAACTTTATAGACAACATCCCTATAAGTATAAATCTCATAAACAACACAAGGGCGCTTCCACTCTATGGTCGGACTAAGCATCGTACGGAGCATAACCACTCGCGGGATCTTCAGTGTAATTGTTGTAACCGCAATCACCTTCCCCGGAGATATGCCTCTTCTCCTTGCGCTTCTTCATAGGGGCCATCATGATATTCAGTACCTGTAGAATAGTCTAACAAACATTGTACAATAAAGGAATGAGTTTCAAAGAAACTCAGTAAGGCAGTTAAATCCATAATAACATAAATGGCAAGATTTCAGAGCAATCATAAATGCAATATGGTATGAGACAGACAATGAATGAATGAATCTAACTCTATATATGCTGGTCTCTATTGGCAGACATGCTTTAAGTCTTAGCACCGTACTTCTTTAGGAAGGTCTCAATCACTCATCATCAGTTGGTAATGGGTCCGCCATCCCTCGGGACATTCCATGGCTGGGGGTATAGGTCACCGCTCTCTCACATCACCATTGGTCAAAGTACCGGCGCATGTCAGGGTAAAGCCTAGCCAAATGCAAGTCTTCTACTTAGTTACATCAAGTCAGATCCAGATACGTCCATTCCTCGTCCCTGACGATCTTTTCCGGTATCCTTCACACTAGAGTCCTCATAGTCCCTGACTACGGACTCATCAACCCTATTGGTCATCCACATATGGTAAACGGGAAGCTCTCACGTCCCCTCACGGATTGGTTACCGGTCTTGAGTGCCCGTGAGCCCAAGTCTATCCATATGCAACCCTCCAATAAATGGCCCCCACAATGTGATTCCTGTCCTCTCACGGGTTGGTTACCGGTCTTGAGCGCCCATGAATCCCCATTGCTACCACGGGTCGTTCGGTCTCAATACCCCTCCGATTAGGGTCTGACATAATGGGACATCCTAGCCAAACACTACTAGACAATCCTAGATATGTCATCCAACAGTTTAGGAAGGTGTCCAGAGGGCATCTCCGGAAACATCCCATAATATTCCCGTAGTAGTCCAAGGACAGAAGTGTCAAAAGGATACCTCTCCTTTCCAAACCATACTTAAGCATACACATGCATCAATTCATATCATCACATATATGGTAACTTCATATATGGAAAGAAATCAATAACTACAATCAATTTGTATATAACTGGTAAGTAAATCATACATGAGTCAATTCAATATGAATAAGTAATGCTACTGATATCAAGACAGTACCACAGTAGTATAACATTATAAGAATCTAATTAAAGAAATAACTTAACAAGATTCAAATATAGAACTAAGATATGCAATTTATGTTGTTAAAGAAGTAACCATCCTTACCTTTTATAACTCGCAAAGGAATCCTAAGAAATCAAGTAAGATCTTGGCAAACTTGAGAAGGAGGTCCTAAACAAGTGTATACAACATATTAGGAAAGATCCCTAACAGAAAAGATACCAAAACATCCAAAACAGACCAATTTTGGAGTTGCTGTACTCATTGGTCGAGTGGATTGGTCGACTGGTCCAGTCGACCAATGCAGACAGTAGCCTATAAAATCAGAGTTTTGAGGTATAAAATCCGAATTTGGTGGTTCAAAAGGGTACTAATCAAGGGGTAAACTACATTAGTAGTATCCTAACATATAGGGGACCTCAAAACACTAATCGAATCAAGTCATCAAGATACAAATTAGGAAACAAAAAGTTACCATAATTAGATCAATCATGGTTCTCGAAGAATTCAAGATAGAAATCAAAGACAAGAACAATAGGAGAATGGATCATTGATTCAGGTAAAGGTATCATGAAAAGCATACTTAGATCTTCAATAAAATAGACCTAAGAGCATAAATCTAAATAAGGAAACAAAACCTACCATATATGTAATTATCATGATTCATGAAGAAAACATGGTATGGTAGAAGAGAAACAACTAGAGATTGATAGATCATGGATCATGAAAAGAAAACACAGCAATTGACTACTAACATGATCAATATAGTAGATCCAAGGAGATCAGAATTCAAATCAAAAGATAAACACAGACTAGATCATGGTTTGATCATGATTCCTTCAAAAGCTTGCAATGATCATGGTTAAGATCATTGCTTTAGCCATTAATCCTTAGGAAGATCATGAGAGACAAGTCCAGAGATGTTTGCAACAGAGAATGCAGCATCTCCTCTACTGTCTCAACTCAAAAAGGAAAGAAAAACAGAGATGGAGGAGAAGAAGAGAGTGTAGACATACCTTTGATGCAAAAGGAAGAGTTTTGACGAAGATCCGTCAAGAAAATCACCAAGGATGCAAGGGAGATGACTTGCAGAGGTCTTTGGTTCGTTCCAAAGAGTTTGGAGGTAGCAAATACGAAGTAGACTCGAGATTGGACTTAAATAGAGCAAGCAAGACCTAATTGCCAAAGACAACACCCATTGGTCGAGTGGATTGGTCGATCGGTCCAACGACCAATCGATCGACCAATGCGACAAAGCAATTCCAAAACAGGGAATTGAAGACCCAGATCAAATCCAATCCTAAAGGGGTTTTGCACACATATCAAGTGACTTACCTAATAGGTGGAAATGCCTTCAAACCATGATAGAGAGCACTCCAAGTCCATCAACTAATCCGATCTTCATCAAGATTCAGTTTCCATAAATAGAACTTCATCATCAACTCTCATGGATTCAAAGCCAGACACCAAGTCCTCCACTGGGATGGCCCAAAGCTGACTTCTTACTTTACTTCGGGTCACTAGACCTACAAATAACAAGGTTTCCGGGTCAAGGTTAGGGCTGGGTTTTACATTCTCCCCCCCTTAAAGAAATTTCGTCCTCGAAATTGAAAGCGTACCTGTGCTTCCAAAGAGGTAAGGAAACTTCTCCTTCATGTCTTCTTCCTTCTCCCAAGAAGCTTCTTCAGGGGTATGGTTCTTCCACCGAATCTTCACCAAAGGGAGGGTGCGATTCCGCAGCTGCTTGTCCTTCCTATCCAAAATTTCGGCCGGTTCTTCATCATAGGTCAAATCAGCACTAAGTCCTTCAGGTGCTTGCTGCAAAATGTGTTCCGGATTCTCTATGTATTTCCGGAGCATCGAAATATGAAACACATTGTGAACACCACCAAGAGGCGGAGGTAATGCTAATCGATACGCAACAGGTCCAACCTTTTCCAAAATCTCGAAAGGTCCAATGAAACGAGGGCTAAGCTTTCCCTTAACATTAAATCTCATCACACCCTTCATTGGTGAAACCTTCGTAAAGACTTTCTCTCCAACTTGAAATTCCAAATCGGTCCTTCTCTTATCAAGATAAGATTTCTGTCTTTGACTCGGGCAGACTTAATCCTTTCTCTTATCATATCTACCATAGCACTCGTAGCTTCAATTATCTCAGGACCTAAGACTTTTCTTTCACCTGTCTCGATCCAAGACAAAGGTGTCCTACAAGTACTGCCATACAAAGCCTTGAATGGAGCCATGCCTATTGTTGCTTGATAACCGTTGTTATAGGCAAACTCAACCAAAGCTAGGTGTTCATCCCAATTACCACCCATATCCACCACACAGATCCGAGCATGTCTTCCAATGTCTGAATTGTCCGCTCGCATTGTCCATCGACCGTGGATGATGAGCTGTACTCAAGTTCAATTGGGTTCCCAAGGCCTTCCGCAAACTATTCCAAAACCTTGAGGTGAACCTAGGATCACGATCAGAAACAATACTCAATGGCACACCATGCATGCAAACCACATTATCCACGTAAAGCCTTGCTAGCTTATCCAGAGTATGAGTGATCTTCATAGGAATGAAGTGGGCTGATTTGGTCAACCTATCAACAATCACCCACACGGTGTCATTGCCTTTACTTGTCCGAGGCAAGCTAGTCACAAAGTCCATAGAGATATCCTCCCATTTCCAGCTAGGAATAGGAAGAGGTTGAAGTAATCCAGATGGGGGTTGTCGAACGGCTTTCACACGTTGGCAAGTCTCACACTTGGCAACAAAATCATCAACATCAGCCTTCAGACCAAACCACCAAAAATGTTCCTTCAAGTCCTTGTACATCTTGGTGCTTCCCGGTGTATAGTAAAGACTGATCGGTGTGCTTCCTTCAATATTTCCTTCTTAATTTCTTCGTTTGCAGGCACGCACAGTCTTCCTCTAAACAATAAAGCACCATCCATGGATATACCAAAGTCGGGGTCCGACTCAAGATTCGAAGAAATCTTCTCAACTTTGATCAAAAGTTCTTGGTCAGAACTCTGTAGAGCAACAATCTTATCTCTAAGACCAGATCTTGCCGTCATGGCAGAAAGAATAAAATCAGAATTCTCAGGGACAATTTCCAAATCAAAACTCTCAATAGAAGACCACAATGGTAAACTCAAAGCATTCAAATCCAAAGTCTTCTTCCGGTTCTTCCTACTAAGAGCATCAGCAACAACGTTTGCCTTCCCTGTGGTGATACTGAATATCACAATCATAATCAGAGACTAGTTCCAACCATCTCCTTTGTCTCATGTTCAACTCCTTTTGGGTGAAGAAGTATTTCAAACTCTTATGATCCGTGAAAATGGCAATCTTCTCACCGTAGAGGTAATGTTTCCAAATATTTAAAGCAAAGACAACAACGGCAAGTTCTAGATCGTGAGTGGGGTAATTCCGCTCATAATCTTTCAATTGCCGAGAAGCATAGGCTACGACCTTGCCATGTTGCATCAGTACGCAACCCAATCCAATCTTTGACGCATCGGTATAAACTGTCATACCACCGGAACTATCGGGTATAGTCAAAACCGGGGCACTTGTCAATCTATCTTTCAACTCTTGGAAATTCTTCTCACAAAGGCCGGACCAAACAAACTTTTCTTCTTTCTTGGTCAACTTAGTCATAGGAGCAGCCAACCGAGAAAAGTTCTCAATAAACCTTCTGTAGTAACCCGCCAATCCAAGAAAACTTCTTATTTCCGTTACCGACTTCGGTCTGTCCCAATCAGCCACAGCTTGAACTTTTTCAGGATCGACACGAATACCTTCGGCTGAAATCACATGGCCAAGGAATACTACTCTCTTAAGCCAGAAATCACACTTGCTAAACTTAGCGTACAACTTCTTTTCTCACAACCTTTGCAAAGTGAAACTTAGATGACTCGCATGCTCTTCTTCGCTCTTCGAATAGATCAAGATGTCGTCGATGAATACAATCACAAACTTATCAAGCACATCGTGAAATACTCGGTTCATGAGGTCCATGAACACCGCAGAGCATTGGTCAATCCGAAGGGCATGACCCTGAACTCGTAGTGACCATACCGTGTTCGGAAAGCTGTCTTGAAGATATCACTAGACTTCACTTTCAATTGGTGATATCCAGACCTTAAGTCAATCTTTGAGAACACAACTGCACCCTTTAACTGATCGAAGAGATCATCTATTCTGGGCAGCAGGTATCTATTCTTGATAGTCAGCTTATTCAACTCACGGTAGTCGATGCACAGGCGCATACTACCGTCTTTCTTCTTGACAAACAAGACCGGAGCTCCCCAAGGTGATACACTAGGTTGTACGAAACCTCTATCAATGAGCTCATTCAACTGGTTTTGCAACTCTTTCAACTCAGCAGGGAGCCATCCTATACGGAGCTTTAGATACCGGAGCGGCACCAGGGACGAGATCAATAGAAAACTCGACATCCCCTCATCTCTGGAGGCACTCCCAATAGATCATCGGGGAAGACATCAACAAAGTCACGGACAACCCCGACTTCATCGACTCTTTTCTCCACTTTACCCTTGCCTTCGGATGAAGCATCATCCACTAGGGCATAGACTTGCATCGGTCAGATGAAAGCACCTTCTTACAAACCCTTCTCTTTTCACCATGAAATTCTAAGACCGGACTTCCACAAATATGGAACTGAATCTTCTTTGAGGAACAAAGAAACACAGCTTTGTGGGCTGTTAACCAATCAATTCCCAAAATAACATCGAAGTCCTTCATATCAAGAATTACAAAATTGGCTTCCAAGTTCTTCTCACCAATCAACACAAGACATTTAGATAACCCCTTATTTAGTTTCACAACAGGACCAGTAGGTGTACTAATCAATAAACAACTAGACAACTTCTCAGGGATTAGGTCAGTCTTCTTGATGAATGCAGATGACATGAATGAATGAGATGCACCCGAATCAAATAAGACAAATGCAGAAATAGAAGCAACTAACAATGTACACCGTAATCACTTCATGGCTTGGATCCCGCTCAAGACTGGAAATACTCGAAAACTCTACCGAGAGGGGAGGAGCAGGAGCACTCTTCACCACTGGAGTAGGCTGCTGGATAGGCCGCTTCGGACAGGCACGAGCGAAATGACCAGCTTGTTTGCAGTAAAAGCAAACAGGATTGCTGGGTCCAACTGGGGTAGCTGCAACAGAGGGCTTCTGAACAAAAGGCCTAGCACTTGCACTCACTGGTGGTCGGTTTCCGCCATACTTGTCCTAAACCGGCCGGGCTGAAAACCCGAGTTCCGACCTACACTCTTAGGCTGAAAGGTAGGAGTGGGGTAGGGTGTAGGTCTCACAAAACGCCGATCATTACGATCCACCAACCCGTGGTTCCTTGGTTGCCGTGGCTTTTGCACACGTGCACTTTCCTTCTCTCGTTTCTTCCAATTTCTTCGAGTTCTGCACCACTTGAGCATAGCTCACTATAGGCTGGACTTGTGAGGTAAGGTTTAATGGCGGGCGCAGTCCTTTGAAGAACTTCTTCGCTTTGGCGAGATCAACCTTCGAGAGAATCTGGAGCAAAGAAATGAAGCTCCTCGAACTTCTGTTGGTACTCCAACACAGACAGAGATCCTTGTGTGAGAACCATAAACTCAGCTTCCTTCGCATCCTTCACCGCCTCGGGGAAATAATTCATACAAAAAGCCTCTTTGAACAACTCCCAAGTTACAACTCCCGCATGCAAACCTTCCAAAACAGGCCGAGTGGAGATCCACCATGCATCAGCTTCTTGTTGCAACTTCGTTCAGCAAAACGAATCTTCTCGAGCTTCCGAGCATTGCAGATGTTGGAAAGCCTTCTCCAACTCACGAAGCCACTTGTTAGGAAACAAGGGGTCCTTGGTAACTCCGGTGAAAGTGGGTACTTGCATCTTCGAAAAACTCTCCATCGGTGAGGGAGTTCCACTAAACCTCCCGCATTCAGACTGCGGCATGAGGATTCACATTAGCACCAGCTCGAGTCTCATTATGCGAGTTATGAAACCCACCAACATCTGGTTGAACCGAGCTCTGCTTTTGCTGCATCATATTGCCCATAATATTGGCAATATCACGGAAGCTTCCAACATTCGGGGCACCGGGTATCTCATGGGTACCCTGATCAACATTAGGTATCTCACCACCTCCATGAGGTATTTCACCACCTCCTTGAGGTATTTCACCACCTCCTTGACCACTGGATTCACCACGCCCACTTCTTAGAGTAACCATTTTGCAAAACCGAGAACATCAAAATACCGAATTTCGAAGTTTCAACATAAACCACAAGTCCAAATGATTTGAAAACTTAAATCATGCTCAAATATATCCATATAGTCATCAAACAATAATCCATAAGGCAAAAATCACATTTTCCAAAAATTCAACAGCAAAAGAGGTCTCTGTGACCATTGGTCGAGTGATTGGTCGACTGACCCAGTCGACCAATGAGTCGACCAATGCAGACAAAATGCGAAAATTCGCATTATAATCCTCATTTCCACATTCCAACTTCATTTTATCTTCTTCCAAAGGTGAGAGAGCTCTAGGGAAAATCTCCAAAGGTTCTCACAAGTGTTCTTGAGGTGTTTTGGTGCTTCAACAACAACACATCAACACACAATCATCACAAACAAGGTAAATCTCTCATTCTTTCTTCCATTTTCATCTTCTCATGCTTGCATTTCAATCAAAACCATGCTTTGCTTGTATCCAATGCTAGAAATCATGCTTAGGAATACTTAGAAACATATTCCCTAGGTTTTAAACACAATGCCATGCATAGACAACAAGTTCTAACATAATGGTGTTCATCTCGCAACGTTTTCATACCGAAATCGTTATCTTTAGAAAATTTTCGTTTTCTCTCAAACCGCTTGAAATTTTCGCACGAAATCAAATGCTACATGCTCAAGATGATAATGTAGATAGGTCCATAAAATTTGATTTAACCAATTTCAACTTTTCAAAAATCCAATTTTGACCTAAATTGCAAAATCCCCAAATTTCCTTCTTGCTGAATTTTTCGCTTTAATTCAAATTTTCGATCGATTTTCTTCAAACAAACTTCATAGACATGAAATTCCAAGTATTGCGCACATGATAGTATGTTCAAATCAAATTTCCCCCAAATTTGAAATTTTCCGAAAAATTACGAAAATACCCTTTTGGCTCAAATCTTAAAGTAGCACTAACTGGAAATGTCTCTTGTCTCTTTCACAGATACACACTATGCAGAGGGGAGGGCGAGGACGAGGTAGAGGTCGTGGTCGCATTGTAGGGGCACTTAGGGGCAGAGGTCAGGGTCCTTCAGAGCCTAGACAGGAGGTTCGGAGACCAGACATGTTCGACACACCTCAGGCCAAGTTTTTGTACGAGGCCTACTTTAGTTACTGTAACATCGAGTTGGGACGTCTACTTCACCTACGCCAACTCAGGATCTTTAGGATTCGGCAGAGATTCGACACGTTGCAGTGGACTCATCTCTTCAGCGAGGATCTGCCGGTATACCCGGAGCTAGTGAGGTTGCTATGGGAGGCTACTGACCTTGATCTTCCGGCATTTCGGGGTGAGTTTCGAAGATACACCAGTGGACACTGGTTCATAGGGATACTCTATCGGGACTCGGACCATTCGTCAGATGAGGCTGCAGCAGTCTGAGAGATCTCCTGGTCCGGAGGGGGGGGGGGGGGGGGGGGGGCGGGGGGGGGGGGGGAGGGGGCGGAGGATGGAGGAGAGGATATCGGTCCTGATAGTGATGATCAAGCCGGAGATGATACAGATATGCACGAGGCTGAGCCAGTGCACCACGTGTGACACCCAGCCTAAATCTAGCCCGAAGACCCGATCTATTTTGGGTGAAGTCGGGTTTTGTTTAATGTTGACTTTGAAGTTTGACCGTGATTTCAGTTTTACTATCTTTTAAAATCTTAGGAAGATGTCTTTGTGGGCCATCTCAGTAGAAGATATGGTGTTTGACCCAAAACCCATGGATATTGATGATGGTGTTTCCTTATGGAAGCCTTACTTGATTTGGTGTTGAACTATTTTATTTGTGAAGAAGAACTTGATTGATGGACCTAAAGCTTAGTTGGACCTGGTTTGAAGACTTCCCTCCATACTAGGTAAGTAGTATGATGTGTTGAAAGAAGCCCATCCAAAAATATTGAAGTTTAGCCCATTAAATCCCTATTTTTGAATAAGCTGTCCGAGCAGTGGCATTTTGGTAAATATCTGTTTTGAAGGTTTTCAAAAGCTTTATTTCTTTTAATTTCGTGGTAAACTATTCCCACCATGTTTCTAAACCTCTAGATAGTGTGGGATCGACCTTTGAACTTCCTCTTTGGCAACCAATCAACCACCGGGGTCAATTTGGTCAGTTTGGTGAAACCCTAGTAATTCTTGGACTCTTTGTGCATTTTAAAAAAGGGGGAACTCCATGTGTTTCACTCTCAATCTGTTTCTAAGCCTTGGGAGAACGTGGGAAGATCCCTATAACCTCTCCTTCGAAGCCAAGAAAGATCCTCAAGCATCTCTTCAGATTTCTTCATCGGTTTCTCTTCTAAAATGTTGGTATTCAATTCGCCTCTTCTTTAATTCTTTTAGCCCTAGAGTGAATCCCCCAATTCACTCTATGATCTTGAAGCCATATGGCGATGATCCTTGAATTTGATTCCACCAAAGCTCTTAATGACACTTTCCCTAATTTCCTACCTATCTTTATTATTGTGGGGAAGGTCTCATATTATTACCATGACCTTCCCTTGTGTCCTCATGATTGAGGAGTTGATCCTTATTTTTCTTTGGAACAATTGGCAACCCTTTTATTTTCTATTAATTCATTGGACCCTCCCCAAAACCTTTCTTGATTGTAAATTCCTTACCCTAAGGGTGAATCTTTATTCTCCCTAGTCTTTTCGTGGGATACACGGATTCTTGTTAGTAAATCCCTAATTGTATGATTTGAATTTGTTTCCCTTCACTTTAATTGAGAACCTTATTTTCTCTCATTAGTAGACCCTTTCTAATTCCATTCTTTATTTTGAAATACTAATGAGATTTTCCTTTATCTATCTTGGGTTGTTTTTGTGAGAATTAATTATGGGTAACTCTCATGAGAGGTAACCATATATGAAACCCTATTGTTCTTTTATTTGTTGGAAACTCCCCAACACCTTTTTCAGATTGTGCATTCTTTGTTTCTCTTTCCCATGGGTGAATCTTGATTCTTTGTTTCTCTTTCCCTTGGGTGATATTTGTGTTAACCTAAACTTGATCACTATATTTTCTTCATGATCCATGTTTAACCTAATTAGGATTTCTAATTATTCTTTCTTCGTTCTTGTTCTTTTTTGAGATCAGGAAGAAGATGATGCATTCTTGCAACCATCTATTCCATGATCTCATTCTATTCTTTGAGATCTATGATCATCATCATGATCTTAACCCTAGCTAATAGATTCTTGAAACCTTAACCCTAACCCTTGAATGATCTTTCTGGAAACCTCTTGTAACCTTCCATGTGAGGGAAACCTCATGGGTAATGTTTCTGTTAACATAAACTAGATTTCCTATGATTTCTTGTTATTTTCTTGATAACAATCATTCCCTCTCTTTCCGTGATCATAACCTTTTCATGAGCCATATGTTATGATGAAACCCTAACCTCTTTGTTACAAACCTATTGTGATTGATTTTTCGGACTATGATCTCCCCCATGTCTTCATTTGGGTTTGGTTGTACTTGGTCTTCAACCCCATGAGCAAAGCACCCTTGTATAGCAATATACTTGGGGGCGGTTACTAGTGGCGGTTGATTAAACCAAGCGACCTCCTTAAGCGACCGCCCGGTTCTCGCTTTTGGGGAAAATGCCCTATTTTGCCCCCTGTTCGTTATAAATAGCATCCCTCGCCCTATTAACGCATTATTATGTTCGGGATTGCTATTTTGGGCGATTAGGCGGCTGTGGAAACGTGCGGGATTCAGGTCTCCAAGTGCTTGTTAATGATATGAAACCTTTTCTCTTCTATTCTTGGTGATTCTTATTAAGGTAATGAATCTCCATCTTCTATTCTCTTCTTTTTAACCTCTCGATTGATATGAACCCATCCCCATTTTGTTAGTGGTTACCCAATTGATTTGTTGTATCTCCCTTTTCAATGTTCTTGATGAGATCCTGTCCGAAACAAATCCCCGCATTTGTTTAATGGATGGATCCCATCAAGGGGAATGATTTGGGTAATAAATCTTTGTTAATTTTAGGGTTTCTTGTTACCCCCTTGTTCTAGACCTTTTAAGCTTGAAATTCGGACCAAGATCATCCCAAAACGGATTGAAATCGGATGATAAAAAGTCTGATTTTCGGAGTTGGAAACTGTCTGAATCAGGGGCGGTCGCTTGTGGAGGTCGCTTAACTTAAGCAACCGCCACAAGCAACCGGCTGGTTTCCATAGAATCGTGTAGGTTTGATTTTTGAATTGTTTTGACTCTTGACTCTTATACATTCTTGTAACCCTATGCCTAGGTGTTCTCTCGTTTCAAATAAAAGTCTTATAATAATTTTTGGATTGCAAGTTAGAGGACTTCTACTAAATTACAGGTAAGGACATGCATTCTTATTTATATGCAATTACATATACATGATGATTCTTGTTGTTCTATTTACTATTCTTTGATCATGTAACTTGTCAGTAATTGTATAAAGCATGTGAATCTTATTGTACACTTGCTGTTTGTGGTGTTCCTTGATGTACTTCATCTTTTATGATATTGCACAACTGTTCATGATATGATAAAGAGTGATGTAGTGTGATTGTGATGGAAGGGGTATTCCATTGGGATATCTTGGCTTGGGATATCGAAGGTCGTGGAATGGGACACATGCCTGCTGATGTCTCCAAGCACTATCATGATTACTTGATGACATACTTAGGGAGTCTAGAATTGCATGGCTAGGTACCCCACATGCTATTACCCTTTCGGCAGGGGAATTGAAGCCGGGTGACCCGTGACAATGGTGACGTGACTATGTTTCATCCAACAGCGGTAACCAGTCCGTGCGGAGACTCAGTGGTCCACTATTGGTCATGTAATGGTAGGGTTGCATATGTTAGGGTTGGGCTCATGGACGTCCAAGGAGCGGACCGGGTGTCGCGTGGAGTCATGAGAGCATCCGCCCCAATAATATGTGGATGACCATAGGGTTAAGGAGTGGAGTCCAACAGAGGTAGCCAGTCCGTGAGGATTCTCACTCCTAGGTTGCGAAGGATACTGAACCGAGTTGGTTGGTGCCATAGGGGAAGTATCTGGACTTCATATAGTATGTTACCATTATGACCTTGCATTGGATTAGAAACCCCGACATGCGCCAATACTCATTGCCAATGGTCGTGGTGAGAGAGTGTTGACTTAACCCCCAGCCACGGTTTTGAGAGCCAGGTGTGGACTTACCCCTTTGCCCAGGATCCCTACAGAGGTAACCAGTCCTTGCCGGATCAGAGTGATGAGACTTACCCAAAGGAGGGCTGGTGTATATCTTAAAGCATGTCAGCCATTAGAGACTTGCATAGTTAGATCTTAGTAGCATTCATATTTCTGCATATCATCCATATCATTTCATATGTGCATTCGTGGATTGTATTGACATATATATGAGAATTGCTTGTTCCTTACTGAGTTCGTTGGAACTCATTCCTTTCATTGTATGTATTATATAAACTGTACAGATGGTTGCACAACGTCGGAAGTTGGAAATGATTCGTATAAAAGAGCCTTCTCGTTTGAAGCTGATGTGGCACAGACAGTGGTACATGGACTTGCGAGCATGAAGCCTCCTGAAGATGAAGATTATTTAGTTATTCTTTTTGCTTCCGCTGAACTTGATATTACATTTGATTCTTGATTCTTTCCTTTGATCATTTCTTGGATATTTATTGGAGTATTTGGACTCCTATAACCTTTTTATTAATTATTGCACTATTCTTGCTCTTGATTACAGGTATTTGTATTTATTATTATTGATAGACTAAAACCATGGATCCTGTGACGGTTCGCACCCACGGGTCGTCAGGCGGGTAACCGGGCCTGGCGGGCGGGGTGTGACACCACGAGTTTCCTTCATCACACTTCGAGGCAGGTGGCCCTTCTCATGCAGTTCCAGAGACTTCAGATCTTGGGGCACAGATGAGATCGATGACTTCCATGCTAGAGAGGATGGAGGTCAAACAGGAGCAGATGTATGAGAGATGGAGTCACGATAGGATAGGATAGAGCATCAGGTGACTCAGCTAGTGGAGGAGTTCGAGCATACCAGAGATCAGAGAAGATCACCTAGATAGACTGTACCCTAGGATTTCCATTTATGCATTTCAGATGTAATCGCTGTAAAAGCTTTTGAAATTAATGAAGTTCATTTTGTTTCACTTAATTATTGTATATTATGCACCTTTCTTTTCTTTGCATTAGTGACATTTGTTTAAGTATAATTATGGTATGTTATTCGGAAATGTTCTGTTATGCTTCATAGGTTAAGTTTCTAATCCAAGTGTTCTATTATTCACTTCTAAGAGTAGAGGAGTAATTTCAGATCTATGACTCAGGAATGTTCAGTTATTGTCTTTTGTGGTTAGGATTTCCTCGAACCTTGGGCTCTGATACCAATCTGTCACATCCTCCCAGCCGGTACCCTATCTGGCATACCCGAGAGTGTGATCCACAGCCCGAAGATCAGGTATCGAGTAATCAACCTCCCACATAAACGATAACATAATCATGAACAATAATAATAAAAGTGCGGAAGATAAACCATAGATCCAAATAAGGAAAGAATGAATCATATATAAATCAGAGTACTAGATAAAATCAGAGTGTCTAAATCAGATAAGTAAAGTGAGGCGAAATCCCACTCTACAACCAGCGGAAAAGTAGTTCTAAAAGAGAATAAGCAAGATAAAATCTAATCCCAATAGCAGGTACAATGGGTAACTAAATTGTTCTCAACTTTATAGACAACATCCCTATAAGTATAAATCTCATAAACAACACAAGGGCGCTTCCACTCTATGGTCGGACTAAGCATCGTACGGAGCATAACCACTCGCGGGATCTTCAGTGTAATTGTTGTAACCGCAATCACCTTCCTGGAGATATGCCTCTTCTCCTTGCGCTTCTTCATAGGGGCCATCATGATATTCAGTACCTGTAGAATAGTCTAACAAACATTGTACAATAAAGGAATGAGTTTCAAAGAAACTCAGTAAGGCAGTTAAATCCATCATAACATAAATGGCAGGATTTCAGAGCAATCATAAATGCAATATGGTATGAGACAAACAATGAATGTATGAATCTAACTCTATATATGCTGGTCTCTATTGGCAGACATGCTTTAAGTCTTAGCACCGTACTTCTTTAGGAAGGTCTCAATCACTCATCATCAGTTGGTAATGGGTCCGGCATCCCTCGGGACATTCCATGGCTGGGGGTATAGGTCACCGCTCTCTCACATCACCATTGGTCTAAGTACCGGCGCATGTCAGGGTAAAGCCTAGCCAAATGCAAGTCTTCTACTTAGTTACATCAAGTCAAATCCAGATACGTCCATTCCTCGTCCCTGACGATCTTTTCCGGTATCCTTCACACTAGAGTCCTCATAGTCCCTAACTACGGACTCATCAACCCTACTGGTCATCCACATATGGTAAACGGGAAGCTCTCACGTCCCCTCACGGATTGGTTACCGGTCTTGAGCGCCCGTGAGCCCAAGTCTATCCATATGCAACCCTCCAATAAATGGCCCCCACAATGTGATTCCTGTCCTCTCACGGGTTGGTTACTGGTCTTGAGCGCCCATGAATCCCCATTGCTACCACGGGTCGTTCGGTCTCAATACCCCTCCGATTAGGGTCTGACATAACGGGACATCCTAGCCAAACACTACTAGACAATCCTAGATATGTCATCCAACAGTTTAGGAAGGTGTCCAGAGGGCATCTCCGGAAACATCCCATAATATTCCCGTAGTAGTCCAAGGACAGAAGTGTCAAAAGGACACCTCTCCTTTCCAAACCATACTTAAGCATACACATGCATCAATTCATATCATCACATATATGGTAACTTCATATATGGAAAGAAATCAATAACTACAATCAATTTGTATATAATCTGTAAGTAAATCATACATGAATCAATTCAATATGAATAAGTAATGCTACTGATATCAAGACAGTACCACAGTAGTATAACATTATAAGAATCTAATTAAATAAATAACTTAACAAGATTCAAATATAGAACTAAGATATGCAATTTATGTTGTTAAAGAAGTAACCATCCTTACCTTTTATAACTCGCAAAGGAATCCTAAGAAATCAAGTAAGATCTTGGCAAACTTGAGAAGGAGGTCCTAAACAAGTGTATACAACATATTAGGAAAGATCCCTAACAGAAAAGATACCAAAACATCCAAAACAGACCAATTTTGGAGTTGTTGTACTCATTGGTCGAGTGGATTGGTCGACCGTCCAGACCAATCGACCAATGCAGACAGTAGCCTATAAAATCAGAGTTTTGAGGTATAAAATCCGAATTTGGTGGTTCAAAAGGGTACTAATCAAGGGGTAAACTACATTAGTAGTATCCTAACATATAGGGGACCTCAAAACACTAATCGAATCAAGTCATCAAGATACAAATTAGGAAACAAAAAGTTACCATAATTAGATCAATCATGGTTCTCGAAGAATTCAAGATAGAAATCAAAGACAAGAACAATAGGAGAATGGATCATTGATTCAGGTAAAGGTATCATGAAAAGCATACTTAGATCTTCAATAAAATAGACCTAAGAGCATAAATCTAAATAAGGAAACAAAACCTACCATATATGTAATTATCATGATTCATGAAGAAAACATGGTATGGTAGAAGAGAAACACTAAGTCATAGATCATGGACATGAAGAAACACACACAGCAATTGACTACTAACATGATCAATATAGTAGATCCAAGGAGATCAGAATTCAAATCAAAAGATAAACACAGACTAGATCATGGTTTGATCATGATTCCTTCAAAAGCTTGCAATGATCATGGTTAAGATCATTGCTTTAGCCATTAATCCTTAGGAAGATCATGAGAGACAAGTCCAGAGATGTTTGCAACAGAGAATGCAACATCTCCTCTACTGTCTCAACTCAAAAAGGAAAGAAAAACAGAGATGGAGGAGAAGAAGAGAGTGTAGACATACCTTTGATGCAAAAGGAAGAGTTTTGACGAAGATCCGTCAAGAAAATCACCAAGGATGCAAGGGAGATGACTTGCAGAGGTCTTTGGTTCGTTCCAAAGAGTTTGGAGGCAGCAAATACGAAGTAGACTCGAAATTGGACTTAAATAGAGCAAGCAAGACCTAATTGCCAAAGACAACACCCATTGGTCGAGTGGATTGGTCGACTGGTCCAGTCGACCAATGCAGACAGCAATTCCAAAACAGGGAATTGAAGACCCAGATCAAATCCAATCCTAAAGGGGTTTTGCACACATATCAAGTGACTTACCTAATAGGTAGAAATGCCTTCAAACCATGATAGAGAGCACTCCAAGTCCATCAACTAATCCGATCTTCATCAAGATTCAGTTTCCATAAATAGAACTTCATCATCAACTCTCATGGATTCAAAGCCAGACACCAAGTCCACCACTGGGATGGCCCAAAGCTGACTTCTTACTTTACTTTGGGTCATTGGACCTACAAATAACAAGGTTTCCGGGTCAAGGTTAGGGCTGGGTTTTACAAAAATAGCCTAACAAAATATTGCAAAAGAAAAGGAATGAGTTCAAAAGAACTCAGCAAGGAAGTTATTCCATCACACATAAACCACAAGATAATCATAACATGATGCAGATGATATGAAGCATATAATGCAATATGATTTTATTCTAAGTATGCTGGTCATCTATGGTAGACATGCTTTAAGTCATAGCACCATACTTCTTTAGGTAGTCTCAGTCACTCATCACCGGGGGAAATTGGGTCCTGCATCCCTCTCGGACAAATCCATGGTTGGGGGTTTCGGTCACCACTCTCTCACATCACCGTTTGGTCTAAGTATTGGCGCATGTCAAGGTATAGCCTAGCCCAATGCAAGTCATCTACTTAATCATATCATGTCAGTTCCAGATACGTCCATTCCTCCACTCTCGGGATCCTTTCCGGTATCCTTCACACTAGAGTCACGGATATTACTCACCGGACTCATCAACCCTATTGGTCATCCACAAATGGTAAACGGGAAGCTCTCACGTCCCTCTCACGGATCATTTCACCGGTCTTGAGTGCCCGTGAGCCCAAGTCTAGCCATTTGCAACCCTACCAATACATGGCCCCTTTCGGGTAACCGTAATGCAATTTATGTCCTCTCACGGAGTGGGTACCGGTCTTGAGCGCCCACAATCCACACTACTACCACGGGTTGTTCGGTCTCAATGCCCTTCCGAATCGGGTCTGATATGATAGGGACATCCTAGCCATACATCTAGACAAGTCCTATGTATGTCATTCAATAACCCGGGAAGCGTCGATGGACACCTTCGGAGAACATCCCATATTATTCCCTCCGATGTCCAAGGACAGAAGCACCAAGAGGGTACCCCTCAATCCCAAGTTATACTTAAGCAATCACATGCCCAAGTTCATCATATCAGTTCACAAGATACAACATCATAATAAACATTCAATTCATGATATTGACATAAGTCATCATATATTGAAATTGATAAACATGATAAGACATTGAAATAACATGATGTAAACACAAAGCTACTGTTGAAAGACATATGTAGCAAGTCTAACATGATAAGAATATGAAATAGAACTATATTTACTAAGTTAGGGATACCAAGTCAAAATTCCATGTCTTAGGTGATTATATCGATAACTATCCTTACCTTGAATTGGAGAAGAGAATGGTCCAAGATCACAAGCAAGTGGCCCAAATAGCCTAAAGTCCTAAACAAGCATATATGAAAGGTTAGAGAAGAAATCAGAACAATTGGAGATCAAACGAATCAGAACTAGGCAAAAGTTGCTTGACAAAGAACTCTATTGGTCGATACATTTGGTCGATAGTATTGACCAATAGTATCGACCAAATCAATTCCAGGACAGCAAGCTGGCTTTCTGGATTCTTGCCCAGATTTGGTCTTCCGGGTCACGGATTGACACGAAACTTGGAGGATAGTCTAAGCACAACATGGGGACACTAATTATCAAGAAACTTTCATAATCCAATGGTCCATTTGGAAATCCCCAAATCGACATATTAAGGTTAAGAGTTGTAGGTCATGGCATTGGCCACATCTCAATGCAAATTAGGGGAAAACATGGGGGATTAGGTAGGGAATCGTTTAGAAGTAACATGGAACACATATGCAAGGCATAGATTAGGTTACTCATGAGCTTCATCTCAGTTTTGGTAAATAAAGCAAGTTGGTAAGCAATAAATCATGGAAATGTGTAGTTAATGATCATGAGGTGAATCAATCATAGTCATATCGGTGAAAACATCATTGTATGGGGTTTAGAAGGTTCATGGCAAGGTGTATGCAAGGTTGCAGCACCTTGGCCATGGTCCCAACAGTAAAATAGAAAAAAGATGAGTGAGAAAGTGATTAGGAGAGAGAGAGTCATACCTTTAAAGTGAAACAAGAAAGTAGGAAGGAGTGGTTGGCAATGATTGATGAAGAAGATGCTTCACCACTACCAAGGAGGAGTTCTTGGGAGGCTCTCCCACGTTCCCAGATGTTAAAAATGCGAGAATAGGGCTCCAGTCTCGAGGAATAAATAATTAGAAAAGAATATTCCAAGAATCTTTAAATCGGGGTTCAGCAAACTTGTTGGTCGATACATTTGGTCGATAGTATCGACCAATAGTATCGACCAAAACAGTTTCTGCAGAATTTCACAGAATAGTTCAGCAACTTTAGGTGCGGACTTGGAGGGCTATGCAAGGTCAATTTGCATGAGGTTTTCTCCTACAGTTCACTCAAGAGGTCTAGTTTTAGGGAGTACCTTCGGATTTTGCACCGGAGTCCGTTTGATATTTCAACTGTCTCACTCTTCATCAGTGCGTAGATTCTAACCTAAAACTGGTAATGTACTCAAGGAAGGAGCAGCATCATCAATGTCCATAAACTGGAGTTCTGACATTACGTCATCAACCAGTAGGGCCCACAAGTCCCTCCTACCACCACTTCGGGTCTTCGGACCTACAAACACAACAATGACCGGGTCGGGTCAAGGTTAGGTAAAAGCTGGATTTTACAGTGGTAAAGTATGGTTGATGGGCGCTCAAGACCGGTAACCACTCCATGAGAGGACTTGACCCATACTGCGGATACCCGGAAGGGGCCATTTATTGGTAGGGTTGCAAATGGATAGACCTGGGCTCACGAGCGCTCAAGACCGGTAACCAACCCGTGAGAGGACGTGAGAGCTTCCCATTTACCATTTGTGGATGACCACTAGGGTTGATGAGTCCGTAGTCCAAGTTGGTCGGTGCCATAGGATACGCTGACTCTAGTGTGAAGGATACGGAACCGAGTTGGTCGGTGCCATAGGGAAAGTATCCGGATCTGACATGATACGACTGAGTAGATGACTTGCATTGGGCTAGGCTATGTCGTGACATGCGCCAGTACTTATACCAATGGTGATGTGAGAGAGTGGTGACTTAACCCCAGCCATGGTTTGATGAGGACTTTACCCAATTACCCAGGCAGACCTAAGATATCTTGTATGATTGAGGGGGAGTGACAGACGACCTAAAGAAGTACGGTGCTATGGCTTAAAGCATGTCCACCTTAGAGACTAGCATACTTAGGGTTAGAATCATATATCATCATTGTCTCATATCATCTTGCATCATATCATGACTTGTATCGAATGAACTGTGTATTATGAAACGACTTGCCTTGCTAAGTTCTTTTGAACTCATTCCTTTCGTGCAATTTGTTAGATTATCCTGCAGGTGTAGAAGACTCTGATGGCGCACTCTATGACCCGAGCTATGATCCCGCATACTACCCTTCGGGTGATGGCTACAATGAGAGTCAGGATTATTGTGCCGAGGAGGATTATGGTTCGTACCAGGGTTAGCCCCACCATGGTGAGGGAGCGGCCGCGCTGGTTTCACTTCATCCATACTTATGAAGAAACAATCATTAGGATAGAAGAAAACCTTTGTGTAGTGCCCCATTTCCCTGGATGACTGTTAAACATTGGATTTATATTGTCCTTAACTCTTATGGATTTACTCTTGATATTGATTGTAATTAAGTTTAATTAACCACTTTTCCGCTATTATTGAAGGAGTGACTCTTGATCACTCTTTCTCTTTGAGATTATTTTCATGTGAAGTTGATACTTGATAATTCCGCACTCTGATTGATTATTTTTTCTTATTCATTTGACTTGTTTATTGCTTACTTTAAACATTGATTATATTGTTCATGATTATGTTATCGTGTATGTGGGAGGCATGGCCGCTCGATCTGGATCTTCGGGCTGTGGATCACATCCCGGGTATGCCAGATAGGATACCGGCTGGGTGGATGTGACAGAGCCACCATAGTAGGGATGTTCCATGCCAACACTAATGCCTTCGTGATAGATTGCTTCCTATATCGTCTCCTCATGAGAATATCACCCACATGAGTAGAAAATTCAAAGTAAATCAATGTATCGTCAAATACATCCTATTTAGTTTTTTATAGAATTAGGGGCATTTTGATCAACAAATTTGTTTAACTGGTTGCTTGGGCTTAATGCTAGTATTATGTGAGAAACAAAGGATGGAATGGATAATTTTACATTTGATGGGTGATAATGGAAATACATCATACCTCAAGGAAGGTACATGTAAATTTTTGTAAAAATAAAATTTCATTTCTATTTTCTCACAATAAAAATAAATTTTGCCATGTCCCATCCAAATTATAAAAACCAAACTAATAAATGGGATGTACATCTTCTATAATGCATTTTCCTAAAATTTTTTGCAATACATTTTCAAAATTCTTCAGTCCTTGATGGGGGATTGGAGTAACCCCCATGCCAATGTATGCATTCAATCTAGATAGGGTGATGTTACCAGTGCAAGGATTCACCACAAGCTTTCCCATGATAGTGTTGTTTGGATAGGTTCCATAAGTGGAGAGTTTACTATGCATAGTGCCTTGGAGGCAGTGAGACAAAACTTGGCTAAGGTTGACTAGAGTAGCCTAATTTGGTCCCCTATTATGCACCTCCGGTTTAGTTTCATCTCTTGCTAGCTATGCAATGTCATCTTGCCATTCGATGTAGATTGGTGTCATGGGGTGTGGTAGATAGTATGTCATGCCTTTTTGTGAAGCTGTGGATAAGCATACCATCACCTTTTCTTTCTTTAGGTGTTCATTTAGCAAGAAGGTTTGGCCCATTTTGTTAAAGATTAAGGGGTTTGTTGGGGAAATGCCATGTTAGTATTGCCACATTAGCCTCCATTGTTTTGATGATAACAAACACAAAGTACTATTTAAATTGAGTTATGCATATCTAGATCAAGCCAAATGAATTAAGTGAAGAACGTGAACTAAATGCAAGATTGATCAAGACACCATTGAAGACCCAACTCACATGAATGATCAAGTCCCAAGCAATGGCCCAATTAAGTTGAAGACTTAGACATGAACATGGACATGAAGACTTGATACTTGAAGCATGAGAAGATTCAAGAAAGAAGATGAAGATTGAGTTGAGCTCATGGTGAAGATATGACACACCTAGGTCTTAGGACACCTCATATGCACATACATATGTATTTGCATTCAAATTATTTGCAAATATGTGCATCATGTCATTAGGATGACCTAGGTCATTTAGGTGAGTCCCTATAGGCTTTGGGTTGAATAGGAGAACCAAAAGCCCCATAAAAATGCAAGTACAAGCTTGTTATCCTTAATGGTGCACCGTTACGTAGAAATGATGCACTGTTTTGTGGAAACGGTGCGCTTTGGAAGTGATTGCAATTGATGCAATCATAGTAGCCTAGCAAAGTACCCCATTTGGCCAAACGGTGCACCTTCTAGACCAGCCATATCCCAACGACTATTTTTGTGAAATCCCTCAAAATCTTGATTCGGGAATCCATATTGTAGGTCCGGAAACCCAAAGTGCAGGTAGAAGGCAACTGTGGGCCATCCAATTTGAGACCATTGGATTAGACTCCAAACCAATGGAAGTAGATGGAGATGATGCTAAGTTGGGAGCTTTGTCAGAATATGGAAGAAGATCTAATTTGGACGTTGATGGACTAGGTAGATGTATGAAATCCCACCTAACCCTATCCGAGAATCCATAGTGTAGATCCGAAGACCCGAAGTGAAGGTAGGAGACAGCTATGAGCCATCCAAATTTGAACCCATTAGGTCTGACCTAGAACCCTTGGAGGTAGATAATGAAGATCCTATTATGGAAACCCTAAATGACTTTGAGAGAAGATGTAACTTGAATGAAGATGGACTTGGGAAATGGACCTTGAGTACAATGTTGACACCTTCGGAAGGTCCTACATGTGAAATCCAGCCCTAATCTTAACCCGAAAACCCTTTCGTTTGTAGGTCTGAAGACACGAAGTGAAGGTAGAAGACAATTATGACCATCTCATGGAAGACATGGTGTCTGACCCAGAATCCATGGAGATTGATGATGGAATCCCATACTTGGAAACCTTGTTAGAGTTGGAGAAGAAACTGCATCTCGAAGAAGAAGAGCTTGGTTGATGGACTTGAAGCATATTTGGACATGGTTTGAAGGCATCCCTCAATGCTAGGTGAGTTGCTTGATGAGTTGGGAGAAGCCCCATTGAAAATTTTGAAGTTTGGAGCTTCAATTCCCTGATCTAGGCTTGCTGTTAGCCTGGGTCGACTGGGCCAATTGACGCAGCTAATCGACCGACAGTGACAAGGGCTTAATTGTGAACTTCTTATTTTTAGGGTTTTGATGCTCTATTTAATGGGACTACGTGGTTTTCAACCACACATGTTTCTAAAGCCTCTAGAGGACATGAGTAGCCTCTCTCAAGCCTATTCCTTCGAGTTGTGGAAGATCTTTTGCGAATTCTAAAGTCTTTTGGTGATCATTCTTCATTAAGGTTAGTAATCACTCATACTATTCATTGATCTACTCTTATATTGATTTATTCTCATCTCTGTGATTATGAAGATGGTTTTGTTACCTTGCAAACACCTCTTCTTCAATTTCTATAGTTGTGAGTGAATCTCCATTCACTCCAATGCTTTTATGATCTACACAACATGATTTTTAGAAGAGATTTTGTGAAATCTTCGTTGACGTGTGATCATTCTATTGTTTTGAATCTATTGATTTCTAAAGCATGTTAGTTTCTAACTATGATCTACTGTTGTTATTCTTCTAGAGGGAATTCTCATTCTCTCCAGCCTCTCCGTAGAATTCATAGATTGTTTTCTCTGAAAACCTAGTTTTGATTAATTTAGAATTCCATTCTTTTGATCAATGTTGATGTCTAAGCTATGCTAGTTAGTCTTAGACTACTGTTCTAGAGTTTCCCTTAAAATTTTGGAGTGTTTTGACTCTCGAAAGATGAGTTTGGGATCAAAATTCAGATTTCTGCTCCGTACTGTTCATTGGGTCGACTGTCTGGGTCGACTAGACCAATCGACCCAGCCAATCAGCCCAAGCTAACAGTAGCTGTTTTTCTTGTCCGTCTTGATCCATTTGACTTCCGATCTTCGTGAGTTTGTTCCTAATGATTGAACTATGCTTGTTTAGGGTTTATTTGTCACATCCACCAAGAGGATACCCTATCTGGAATACCCGATGGAGTGATCCATAGCCCAAAAGATCAAGTTCAGGAACGATCATAACCACTTAGCACAATAACTTAATTGAAAGCAAGAACAATTCATAGTTTTCAAGTAATTTAATAATAAAAGTCAAGGAAAGAATATCAGAAGAATCACAAGGAACATCAGAGTGCGGAAAAGATACCAATAAAATAAATAATTGAAATGTGAAAGGAGGCGGAAACCGACTCTGCAACAATAACGGAAGGTAGATCGAATAAAAGTAAAGATTACAATCGGTTCTCAAAAGAAGGGAAAGAAAAGGTAAGCAACTAAATTACAATTTCTTCTAGCTTATACAATGTTTCCTAAATAACAAATTCATAAGAAACTAAGCCAGGCTGAATCTGCTCCTGACAAATATCAGTCTCGGACTGCTAGTCTTTATCAACATGTTCACCGCAACCAGTGTGGTACGAGTCACCAACTTGGTCTTTAGAGAGTTGACCATCACAGTCAACGGTAGTAGTACCTGCAGAAAAGTCTAACAAAATATGTTGCAAAAAGGAGTGAGTTCAAAAGAACTCATCAAGGCAGTCATTCCATAAAACATAAGCCATATGATACAAGCCATAACATGATGAAATATGATATGAAACACATGATGCAAGTATGGTTCTAACTCTATGAATGTTGGTCTCTAAGGTAGACATGTTTTAAGTCATAGCACCATACTTCTTTGGGTAGGTCTCAATCACTCAAGCCGGTGGGAATTGGGTCCTGAAACCTTCCGGACAACCTTGGCTAGGGTTTCGCTCACCGCTCTCTCACATCACCATTTGGTCTAAGTATTGGCGCATGTCAAGGTAAAGCCTAGCTCAATGCAAGTCATCTACTCAGTCATATCATGTCAGATCCAGATACATCCATTCCTCGCCCTGGGCAATCCTTTCCGGTATCCTTCACACTAGAGTCAGCGTAATCCCGGATTACGGACTCATCAACCATATTGGTCATCCACAAATAGTAAATGGGAAGCTCTCACGTCCTCTCATGGGTTGGTTACCGGTCTTGAGCGCCCGTGAGCCCAAGTCTAGCTATTTGCAACCCTACCAATAAATGGCCCCTTTCAGGTATCCGTAGTATGGTTTATTTCTTCTCACAGGGTGGTTACCGGTCTTGAGCACCCATCAAACCATACCCTACCACAGGTCGTTCGGTCTCAATGCCCTTCCGATTCGGGTCTGATACGACAAGGATGTTCCTAGCCATACAACTAGACAATCCTATGTATGTCATCCAATAACCCAGGAAAGTGTCAATGGGCCACCTTTGGAGAACATCCCATACTATTCCCTCCGATGCCCAAGGACAGAAGCTTCAATAGAACACTCCCCAATCCCAAGTTATACCTAAGCAACCACATACTCAAGTCCAACATCTCACATACATTTGATACATCATCATAATAGAAGTTCAGTCATAATATTGAAATGATTCATCATAAGTATAAGTGACAATAATAATTAATCATTATAACAAGAATATATGAAATCACAATACTATTGTTCTAAAGCATGTACAACAGTCCTATGATGTTCAAAAGTAATAAAGAGACCATGTTCACCAAGTTATGAAAATCAAGGCATACGCACATAGCCTATGTATTTTTGGCGATAACCATCCTTACCTTAATCGAGTCGGAAATAATACCAATAATCACCAAAAATAGCCCAAAAGTCAGTGTTTGTACCCTAGACAACACATAAGCAACATTAGAGAAGAAAAAAATCGAACTAGAGGTCAAACGGAGCAATTCGGGCTAGTACAGAGTTGTTGTCATATCTTGGTCGACTGGCTGGTCGACTGTCAGTCGACCAGAGCAAACGGTAACAGGCAGAAATGGAGATTTGGCTCGAAACTGATCTTTCGGTGCTCCGATCGATCCGAAACTTGGAGGGAATGATTATGGCAATATAAGAACACTATACACTAAGTTTCACAAGATCCAACGGTCCAATTAGGAATACCCAAATTGAAACCCTATGTTCTATATGCTAAACATCAAGTATTGAATTGGAATTGATTGCAATTGCAAGAAATGATGGGGAATCAATTAAGGGTATGATAAGAACTAATTTAGAATCATGAATCCATAGTAAATCAGACCTAGCATACATCTACACATCAGTTTTGAATCAAAGAATAGATTGAAATGAAAGGAATCATGGAATTGCAATGTAAGCAATCATAAATGAAGTATATCATAGCAAGAATGAACTGAGATTCATGGAAATGAAAGGGGAAGCTCATGGCCAAGTGTTTGCAAGGTTGCAGCACTTCAGCCATGGTCTCAAGAGTAGAATTTAATAGGGGATTGAGTAGATTAGAAGGAGAACAAGAGAAACCATACCTTGAAGTGATGATTGAGATGGAAAGCCAATGATTGGAGCCAATAATCTTCACAAACACCAAGAGATGGCCTAGGGAATGTCACTCCTCGTTCTCTGGAGTGACAATGATTAGGGTAGACCTTCATTCATGAGTTCCAAAAAGGTAGAGTCAAAATGGTAAGGATTTTTGTGATTTTTCAAATTTCATAACAGCTGGTCGACTGGCTGGTTGACTGGCCAGTCGACCAGGCAGTCTACCAGACAAGAACAACAACTTCGGATAGGTATTCAGAGAGTTATATGGGGTCAAATTGAGTGGGGTTTTCTCTTACAAGTCAATAAAGAAGTCTAGTTTCCAGAAATACTTTTGGATCATGCACAGGAGTTCATTAGGTGCTTCAACTAATTCAATCTTCTTCAATGCGCAGATAGGATTGGCCAGACATAGTTCAGCAACTTTGGACAGGGATTAGGAGGACTATACGGGGTCAAATTGAGTGGGGTTCCTACAAGTAAATCAAGAAGTCTAGTTTCGGGAAATACCTTTGGATCAAGCACGAGAGTTCATTAGGTCCACCAACTAAGCTCATCTTCTTCAGGCTGCAGATTCAAACCAATCACTGACAATGCATCCAAGTATGGAGTACCATCAACCATATCCATGGGTTTCGAGTCAAACACCATGTCTTCCATAAAGAGGGCCCACAAGGACAACTTCCATCATTTTAGGACATGGATCTACACTAAGGGAAAGATCGGACATGACTTCCTAAGGCTTTCAAGGTAATTACACTGAAATCAAGGTCCAACTTCAGGGTCTAACATCAAAGAAGTCTTTCTTCACCCAAAACAAATAGGGTGTCCTAGTTAGGTTTGGGCTGGATTTCACATTCTCCCCCCCCCCTTAAAATAATTTCGTCCTTGAAATTGGGAGAGTACTAGGCTTTTGAAAGAGATGAAGATACATCGCTCTTACCTTGACTTCCTTCTCCCAAAAATATATGGAAAACATATAACAATAAGTCTTTTGTAAGAAAACAAGGAATAAATTTAACATGCTTTGAAATCAAATCAAGAGTATGATCCTGGCTTCATGAAGACTTCACAAGGATCATGGCGAAGACCAATATGAAGATCATAAAACTTTAAGAATGAAAGGAGATAGTAGAAGAGATGGTTGCAAGGATGCAACATCTTCTTCATAGTCTCAATCACAAAGAATAAAACATAGTAAGAGTAGATCAATACAACATAAGTGAGATTACTAATCTTTGATTGAAGAACAGGAGATGAAAAGCTTGAAGTCTTGAAACAATTAGAAGGAATAACAAATCATGAAGATCACATTTGATTTCCCTTCGAAATCATCATGTGGAGAAATCACAAGGTTATAGAGTGTATGGAGATCCACTTTGGAACAGCAGGTATAGAAGAATCAATCATGGGAATGACTTAAGATCACCCTCTCATCAAAGGGAAAAATAGAAGGCACAAGAAGAAATAGAAGGGGGAAAAGATCAGCTTCGAGGTAAACTTCTACTGAAATGAAACTAGGCAACTCATACGACATAGAATAAATCAAACAATAAGTATGGAAGGTATGCATTCGGCACAGCAGTAAGGTTAGGATTAGGTGGGATTTCACATTCTCCCCCCTTAAAATAATTTCTTCCTCGAAATTGAAAGCATACCTGGGCTTTCAAAAAGATGGGGAACTTCTTCAGGGGTGTGATCCTCCCACCGAATCTTTACCAAGGGAAAGGAAGGTACAACGAAAAATAAGTTTAACAGGTAAAGAAGTTTAGACTCTTGGCTGACTTCTTAAATAGTTAGGAGGAACTCAAAACACTACTCACAGGTACTTTATACAGACTAGGCAAACTCACATGGCAAGAAGAAATCAAAATAATGCATATGGCCTATATGCAATGCATCAGTAAGGAATAAATCAAGCAACGCATATGATATGTATGTAATGTATAAGTAAAGAATAAATCAAGGCAATGCATGTGGTATTCATACAATGCACAGGTAACTATAAATCGAAACAGTGCATATGGTATTTATGCATTGCAAAATCCAAGAATAGATCAATAACAAGAGTTGAAGTTAAGAGTAACGTACTGGTTACGAGATCTTGATTTAGTTTTGATTCGCTTTCAACAATGTTAATTACTTCATTGGCAGGAGGGGCTTGAACTGGTTTTGCAGCTAAAGCAACTCGACGACTTAGTTTGCAAGGGCAGCGGCAGGCGAAATGTCCTTTTTGACGGCAGTAAAAACAAACAAGTTCTCTCTATCCTACAGGTTGTACCGGCTCTATAGATCTTTGATTCATTGGCCTAGGGTCTGCAGCAGTTTGATTGAGGTTTGCATCCCCAAAACTTTGTTCCACAGTTTGGGGATGATAAGTCAAAGTGGGATACAGTGCAGGCCTAGTGAACTTTTTGTCGGTCCTTTTAGCGTGGCTAGAACTTCCACTGTGTAGGGACTTCTGATGACCTAACTTCACATTCCCAACATCCAGCATAGTAACAAGGTTAGGGTTTGCCTGGGCAGCAGCACGGGTTTCGCTGTTCATGGCCATTAACCTAGTCAAGATTTGGTTGAACTGCACACTCTGCTGTTGCAACATTTCTCCCATAAGATTAATGATTTCTTGGTAGTTGACCACTAGAGGAGCATCGGATAGATTGCCGGTAGCTTGACCTTTCGGAGGGTTCTGGACTTCAACACTTCCAGAAGACACTCCAGCTTTAGGAACAACTCTCTTTCCATTCTGACTAGAGAAGGCACCACGTTTCCCTCTTCCGGCCATTCTGACAAACCAAACGACAGTTAGAAAAATCTATGGGAAAAGTCCAAATCCAAAATCACACTTTCAACATGAAAAACATACTTAAATCAGCTGCATAGGTCATAAAAATTCAAACAATGCATCAAAATCAACTCCCAAAACTGGCCAAAACAACAAAATCTGCCCGCTTGAAGAACAACCTTAAAGGGACCACTTTCTCTGACACACTTCCAACTTCGAGTTTGGCTCTAGGAAAAAGGTTCTTTAGGGTTCCTAAGGTTCCAAGACTCTCAAGAGGCTTCAACAACTTCACACACACTAATCAGGTCAACAACACAAGGAAATTTTCATTCTTACTTCTCTTTCTCTTCAAATTTCATAACCAACAATGTGATTTTCTTCAAAACTGAGAATTGCTTGCTGTTCTTGGTTAGAAACATGTTTAGGGGTGTTTAGAAACATGCTCCAACCAATTTCCACACAACGCCAAGCTTCAACCAAAAAGATTTCCCACACTTTGCACAAATTTTACTATTCTCTTTACAAAAATCCCAACTTTACAAACACTTGTCCCATTTTCAAACCAAAAGGAATTTTGACACCAAACCAATTCCTACATGACTGTTTCAACATGAGGAAGGTGCTCACAAACTTCGTTTGGTCAAAATCCGACTTTCCAAAAATTACAAAACCTTGCCCAAAAGAGGATTCCTTCTTTTAAAGTTGCTGAATTTTCACATCCACACTACAAAATTAATAGATTTTCTTCAAACAAACCATCCCAGCATGTTTATCCAAGTCTTATGAACATAGTAGAATGTTCGAATCAAAATTTTGACAAAAATCGAAATTTTTCGAAAATGCCCTTCTTACAGAAATTTACGAAAACGCCCTTCAGCTTCGAGGTAAACTTCTACCGAATGAAACTAGGCAACTCATACGACAAAGAATAAATCAAACAATATATATGGTAGGTATGCACTCGGCACAGCAGCAAGGTTAGGATTAGGTGGGATTTCACATTATTTGCTAACCTTGGACCAATCCTCTTTGTTCCTCTGGAATTCTTCGAAGTTAATTAAGGTAAGGACGGTTGATTCCCTAATAATCTAATATACATGTTTACTTGTATTTGATTCGGATGGCATGATCATACTAATCTTGTCTTAGCTTTCTTATAATTATATTGCTATTGTAATTTCTTCAACTACAATAGGTCTTGTTCATGTAATTCTTTTATTAAATTGAACGCGTATGAATGATTATCTTTCTATGTATTGGATTATCAGTTGTGTATGTGAATGACTGATTTGGGAATGTGATTGCTTAAGTATAATTTGGGAATGGAAAATGTCCTTTTGACGTTTCTATCTTTAGAAATTAGTGGAAGTGGTATGGGACTTTCCTATGGTGCCCCTTGACTCTTTCCCGAATTATTGGTTTACATACCTAGGTCTTGTCTAGCAGTGTTTGGATAGGATGTCCTTGTTATATCAGACCCGATTCGGAAGGGTATTGAGACCGAGTAACCCGTGGCAGCAATGGGGGTTTGTGGGCGCTCAAGACCAGTAATCAACCCATGAGAGGACATGAAAGCTTCCCGTTTACTATTTGTGGATGACCAATAGGGTTGATGAGTCCCTAGTTTGAGTTGGTTGTAGCCATAGGATACGCTGACTCTAGTGAGAAGGATACCGGAAAGGATCGCGAGAGGCGAGGAATGGAAGTATCTAACTCTGAGTTGATATTACTAAGTAGAAAACCTGCATTGGGCTAGGTTTAACCTTGACATGTGCCAATACTCAGACCAATGGTGATATGAGAGAGCGGTGACCTAAACCCCAGCCTGGACCCAATTACCACCGGAAAACCCAAGATACCAAGATGGTTGAGGGAGAGTGATTTGAGACCTACCCAGAGGAGTATGGCGCTATGACTTAAAGCATGTCTTCCAATAGAGACCAGCATACATAGAGTTAGAATCATACATGCATGTCTGTTTCATATCATGTTGCATCCTTTATGATTTGCTATCATGCTTTACTGTGTTATTATGGAATAAACTGCCTTACTGAGTTCTTTGAACTCACTCCTTTTTGCAAACATCTTTGTTAGATCTATCTGTAGGTGTTTATGACTATGATGGAGTAGCATATGTGTTTGCCCCGAATGACTCGTACTACACCCAAGGTGCTGGCTACGGTGACTACGACGGTGAAGAATATCATGGTGAAGGAGTATTGTACCAGGATTAGTCGTACTCATGTGCTGGTGTAGCGTTATCTGGAGACTGAAACCTTTACTTTTAGAAGTTTTCTTTACAGACTTGAAGAAACATTAGTTTAGTTTTGATTACTTATTTTCTATTCCTTTAATTTTGGGAATTTGTTGTAATCTTTTTTTTTTTTTACTTTCGATCTACATTTCTGCTATTTCTGTGGAGTGATTTTCCGCTGCACTCTACATTTGATTATACTATTGGTATTGTTGTGTCTAAAGTATCCATTTCCGGTTTATACCGGTCAAACCAATAATGGCTGGTTCGATTGAGAGAATAAAGGAAGGATGATCAGCAATGTCTAAAAAGGAGCGATGATCCAACGGTTATGATTGAAAAAGTGTTATAAGCGGAAAAGCTAGTATAAAAGGGAAGAGAAGATTCGTAAGAAGGTAAGTCTCTAAAATCAACCAAACTCTAAACTCAATCTGATTGAACACCATTAAAGCACTTTAGAAGCTCCAGAGAGCTCTGAAGCATCGTCTTCACTATACTGACTAGATCGTCGGAGACGAGACGCCGATCAAGACGATCGGCTCCATTTCTTACTGGTATTATGTTTCTTTCAAGAGTGAGAGGTTGATTGATCAAAGAGCAAGCGAGATCAAATCAGAACTGAGGAGTTCTGTGCGGAAAACAACGGTTCAAGGCGATCGGCAGAATTAGCACCAACATTTTGGCGCCGTCTGTGGGAATCGAACACATGACCACGTGGTTCTGCCGATCGCCTTGAACCGTTGTTTTCCGCACCGAACTCCTCAGATCTGATTCGATCTGGCTTGCTCTTTGATCAATCAACCTCTCACTCCTGAAAGAAATAGAATACCAGTAAGAAATGGAGCCGATCGTCTTGATCGGCGTCTCGTCTTCGACGATCTAGTCAGTATAGTGAAGACGATGCTTCAGAGCTCTCTGGAGCTTCTAAAGTGCTTTAATGGAGTTCAATCAGAGTGAGTTTAGAGTTTGGTTGATTTCAGAGACTTACCTTCTTACGAATCTTCTCTTCCCTTTTATACTTGCTTTCCCGCTTATAACACTTTTTCAATCATAACCGTTGGATCATCGCTCCTCTTTAGACGTTGCTGATCATCCTTCTTTTATTCTCTCAATCGAACCCGGCCAACATTGGTTTGACTGGTATAAATCGGAAATGGATACTTTAGACACAACATAAGCCCCCAAGCCTACTGATCAAGTTGAACTTACATGAGACTCTGATCAGTAGGTTTAATCCTTCCTGTAGAAATCATCCAGTATACCCTGTTGAGCCATTATGCCTTTTCCCTAGATAGTCCTTGATTTCTTCAAAACTTTGATGCCAAGTCACCATATCATCATTAACTTGAACGTTGATTTATGACCATGTCCCTTATAAAATTACGTCCTCTACAATAGTTGAATATAATATTTGAACTGCCTTGCGTAATTATTATATTACTGTACTCAACCCCCAAATTATCTTGAAACCGGCTGAAATCACTTTCCTGTCAGGCTTTTCACAAATTTTCAAATATAACTTTTCATCTTCCTTAACGTTACTGCCGCTTGATCATAAATTTTGTCTTTTTCCCATGTATGACCATCATACTGTTCCCTTACCTTCTCACACATCATCCTCATTCTTTTCAACTGCAATTTTCATACATTCACCGATTGATCCCACGCGTCGGTTACGAAAAGTAATGACCATTGATTTTGGACCATCGTGTATTTCCCCCTCTTTTCAAGAAATCTTCCTTCATTCTTTATATATATGTGTCAACTTGTCACTGCTCCCTTCCATACTCTGCTCTCCTCCTTCGAGAATATCAAACATACTTATCCATCATTTTACTTATCACTCCTTTTTAGATTTTATCTTCAGGTTTTCTTCTTCTTCCTTTCCTGTCTCCGCCATGGATTCTGCTTCCAACCCTTCAATACCCAGTACCTCTGCTCAATCTGCTATACCTTCAAACAACGAGCGAATGAAAGAGGTATCTGGTGCTTCCTCCTCTCATCAGAATCCTTCAGACTGGAAACCTACTCCATATGCTCACGATGAAGTCATCGTCATTTACACTTCTGTAGATACGTCCAAAGAGAAGATGGACCCAAAATATGCTGGCCCCGAGTGGTATCCAACAAAAATAAAGAAATCTCACCTGGACTCCTATTTGGAAAGTTACCATTTCACTTCTGATGCCAGAATATGGGTCCCCGAATCTTCTGACAGTCCCTACTCAGTTGATCCAGGAGTTATCACCATTTACCTTGATCATCTCGACTTAGGCTTTAGAATCCCCTTGATCCCCATAGTTCAATCTTTATTGGGCTACTATCATGTTTGCCCTTCTCAACTTACTCCAAACAGTTGGAGACTAGTTTACTGTTTTTTCGCTTTTATCCTCAAGATGAATTGTATCCGCTCTGTTGATCTTTTCAGAAATTACTACACCCTGAAAGTATCCTGTGAACGCGGATACCTTCATTTTGCTAGAAGAACCTGCATTTTGAATGAACTGGGAAAAGACTCCAAGATTTTCATTGATTCCTCCATTCCCCATGATAACAAGCAATGGCGAGAGAAGTATTTCTTCTGCACCATTCCAAATCCAAACTTTCGGTCTCGATGGTGTTTACATTCCTTGAACTCCTTATCCCCTTTGAAAGTGCGTCCCGAACTTACTGAGTACGACCAAGAAACTTGGAGTTTGATTCCCACTGGAACTCCAATAGATGCGGCCAAGTTGAAAATGGATGCAGGTCATATCAGTCATGGCCTCTTTCCAGGTAAAGATAGTAACAACAAGGTATATCTTTCTTTCATTTACCATACCAACCATTACCTCTTCCTTAAAATCTTCATTCATCATCAATATATATATACTTTTTTTTTTTAAATCATCAGAAATAGTTGCTCGTCCAGTCCCTAGCGTTGCTGATCTCCGAAGAATTGTTCTAGAAGAAAAGAAATCTAACCCCAAAGTTATCAAATCCTCCAAGAAAAGGAAACACAGTGCCCTTCACCCTTCAAAAAGAAAGCCTTCAGAGAAGGAAACTTCCCCTGAGCAAGAAAAAATCGACCAGGTGCCAGAAGATTTCGCCAGAGAAAACATTGATATTCAAATTGTGAAAACTGTTGCAAGCAAGACACCTGGTCCCAAGGCGAGGACCTCCAGAACTTCCAATACACTGAGATGCAGACTTAGGTCTACAGGTCCAGTTTCTGACCAGGGTTTGTCTGGCTCGAAGAAGAAGAAGAAAAGAAAAGAATCCCATACTGCTCCTACAGAAGAAGTCCCCACTGAAGAAAATAATCCACATGAAGAAATTCCTGTTGCCACCGAAGCTAATGTTGAAGAAAATAGAGAAAGCTTACTGTCACACACACCAGTTGATTTACCCCCACGATACTTCTATCTTCCTAGAAAAGATGGTTCAGGATGAAGATCGAGGTAAGGACTTTTTTGACTATTCTCTTGATCATCTGAAGAGAATTGTTGAAGACATATTAATTCATGCTGCAGGTGATATTATTGAGGAAATTGCTGACCAATTGTGTGATTTAAATGTTGATATGCCTGCCTCTCCCTTGGATGTTGTTGCCAAGGACCTTGTGAATGAATCCTCTGTTTCTGTTTTACCCTTATCCATCCCTATGTTGGATGTTGTTGTTCCAGATACTAATGTTCCCCCTTTTGTTGAAGAAAATGATCAAGATGTTCCTTCTTTAGGAGAAAATAATCAAAATATTCCTCTTCCTAAAGAAATTCATGAAACTGCCCCACCAGAACATAATGCTGTCAATCCGGAAGCTCTTATGGTAGCTGATCCCCAGATTGGTCATGGAGATCAAGAAAATATTGTCGTGCATACTGGTTCAAATGATGCTGCTGTGAATGCAAATCTTGAGAATGTAATTGAGATAGCTGATTTTCAACCAGTCCCTAACCAGCCTGATTATACCATGAGTGTTGCTGATTCTGGAAATCCTTTCAATCCTGAGTGGCTTTTAAAAGAAAACCATAAAGCTAGCTGCAATTGGGAGGTTGCCAGAGAGTGGGGCACAAAAGGCCGAATCCCCCGTGACAAGAGAAAAACTGCTCGAATGTCTGACTCTGAGCTTTACTCTCACGGATGGGGGTAATAAACAGATCTCTCTTCTCATTCCTTTATTAAAATTGATTTACTATTGATCTAGTTATTTATTCTGTTTAGTTTATATTGACTAATCTACAGATGTTTTGGAGCTGCCTTTAATGCATTTTCTGAAGTGTTGGAGAGGGAAAAAACTTTATCCCAGGAAAATGATGATCTGATCAAAAGGAATTTTGAACTGGTCAATGAGGTACAAGATCTTCGGAGAAAATTGGACTCTTTAGAGAGAAAATTAACCGATGCTAAGTTCAGAGAGATTGATTTGATCAATGATCTTGATAGTTTGCACACTTATTATGAACTTTGCTCTGACCATTGTGCTGAATTGCAGGAAGAGATTTCTATGTTGAGAGATGCTATTTTGAATTATAAAGATGAGCTCCTTCAGCTCGAAATGTTAAAGAATGATGCCCTTGACAGGGCCAGGATTGCCACTGATGAAAGAGAGGATTTTAAGGAAAAGCTAACCAGAGCTTTGGTCTGGTCACAAAGTATTGAGAAAGAAAAGAATGAACTTCAGGAAAGGTTCAATGAGATTGAAAAGTTGAATACCACTTTAGAGTTGGCCCAAGAATATCATGTGAAAGCTTTCAGCTCAATTTTACAGGAAAAGTCTGCTTTAGAGGATAAAAATGATGGTTTGGGATTGAGACTCAATGAGGTGACAGGCAGAAGAGATAATCTTGAGGTTTCCCTAGGTTTGGTTTCTAAAGAAAAGGAAAGTCTTCATGCTCTTTTGGATGAAACTTTAAAATACAAAACTTTACTGCATGAAGATTTGGAAGCAGAGAGAAGACAATTTGAAGTAGAGAAGAAAAGAATACAAAGTGAAAATCAGATTGTCTTAAATTCAGTTACCTCCTCAATGAAGGAAGTTGGAGATAATCCAACTTTCCTTGGATTTTGCAAGAATATGGTAAAGGATTACTCTGATCAAATCTTCTCAGAAATCCTCAAGATTCACCCTGATATAGACTTCAGATTGTTACCTCCAGAATTTCTCCCATCCATAACCTTTTTTGACCTTAGGAATTTGAGATACCCCAATTCTGATAGTTCATCAGAAAATGATCCTGACAATGATAACAGTGAGTCTTCCAGTCCTGGCCAAGACCATTCTGCCAGTGATTCAGAAAACAATGGTGATGGTAACTCACCTCTTCAAGATGATAAAGAAACTGCTCCCAATGATGCTGCTGATGTCGATCCATCTGATAATGTTGCAGATGTTGATCCATCTGCAAAATCTCAAGTTTGAAGAAAATATTTCTTGTGTTTATGAATTTACCTTTTCCCTCTTTTTTGTTTACCTCTTTAGCATATGAGGTTTTTGAACTTGTCTATCTTTTATATTAATGAAATTTCCTCCCTTTCCTTCGCTCTTTTTGGCTTTGACAGAATAGTATCTTTTACAATATTGACTATCATCTTCTGATCATCGCATATTTGATTAGACACATAGTTCTAATCATATTTGTATTCTTCATTGACTTCTGATGAGATACTCCTGAAGAGAAAATATTTGATACGAACCTCAATAGCTGATCAAATATTCTCAGATGATGACCTGTAGAAAATCTTTGAACTTTCAATAAATAATCCTCCATATAACCTGATCCTTGAATTGTTTTATTGGTTAATTCCATTGTTCTCAATCAAAAGGCTGCCTTGGCGAGATGCTGCCGTAGAGGAATGGCTACTAGAGCCTGACTTTGGAAAGTCAGGATCATCCTCGGAAGGAATGATCCGGGATCATCCTCGGAAGGAATGATCCGTGATTAGCTTAGCGTGACTTGGCTACCTGAGCCTGACTTACTAAAAGTCGGGACCACCCTCGGAAGGAATGATCCGTGATCAGCTTCGGAAAGCATGACCAGGCCTCGAAAGGCTGGCTACATGAGCCGGACTTACGAAAATTTGGGACCACCCTCGGAAGGAATGATCCGTGATCAGCTTCGGAAAGCATGACCAGGCCTCGAAACGTTGGCTACTTGAGCCTAACTTATAAAAAGTCGGAACCACCCTCGGAAGGAATGATCAGGATCAACTAGCATAATCACGCCTCAGATGGCTGGCTACTTGAGCCTGACTTCGGAAAGCCAGGATCACCCTCGGAAGGAATGACCTTGAATCAGCGTTGAAAAGGCATGATCAGACCTCGTAAGGCTGGCAACTTGGCCTGACTTCGGAAAGTCGGGATCACCCTCGAAAGGAATGATCCTGGATCAACGTTGAAATAGCATGATCAGACCTTGTAAGGCTGGCCACTTGGCCTGACTTCGGAAAGTTGGGATCACCCTCGGAAGGAATGATCCTGGATCAGCGTTAAAATGGCATGATCAAACAACTGGTTCGTAAAAATATCATAGTGACTAAATGAAGAAGAAACTTTTGATGACCACGATTAATAAGATGATTTCTTCAAGAATACCAGAAAATCCTGCCTCCCTTCTACTGATAATATTTCTTAAGGTGAATTACATTCCATGGTCATTTCAAACAACTCCCATGAGCATCTTTCAGCCAGTATGTGTTTCTGCTCACAGTTTTTGTCACCACATATGGCCCATCCCAGTTTGCAGAAAGTTTTCCACAGTTTCTTGGATCTGGATGCTGATTTTTTCCTCGAACCAAATCTCCCGCTCTAAAAGATTCAGGTCTGACTCGAGCATTGTAATACACCGCTGTTCTCCTTTGATATTCTATATTGCGGTATAATGCTCTTTCTCTGACTTCATCTAAGAACTCAAGATTTGCTCGCAATCCTTCTTGATTAACCACTGGATCAAATCCTTCTTCATATCTGTTTGATCCCACCATAACCTCCACTGGAGCCAACCCCTCTGACCCATATGGTAGTCTGAAAGGTGGTTCTCCCGTTGGAGTCCTAACTGTAGTCCTATACGCCCATAGTACATGAGGTAGTTCATCGATCCACAAGCTATGTGCCTCATCCAGTCTCCTTTTTATTCCTTGCAGAAGTGTTCTAATGGTTACCTCAATTTGACCATTGCATTGAGGATATGCCACAGATGAGTGCTTGCATTCAATATGATAATCTACACAAAATTCCTTGAATCTTTCATTGTCAAATTGTGGTCCGTGATCAGTCAGTAGAATCTTTGGCAGGCCATATCTGAATATGACATGATTTCTAAAGAATTTCTTGATTTGATTCGTGGTAGTCGTGGCCAAGGCTTCTGCTTCTACCCACTTCGCGAAATAATCAATTGCTGCCACTACGAACTTTTTCCCTCCAGTTGTAACAAGAAATGGGCCTAACAAATCCATACCCCACATAGCAAATGTAAGAGGATTAAGAATTGATGTTAGTTGTTTTGCTGGCTGACTCTGAATTGGTGCATGAATTTGACATTGATGACACCAGTATGTGTTTCATCTCACAATTTTTGTCACCACATATGGCCCCTCCCAGTTTGCAGAAAGTTTTCCACAGTTTCTTGGATCTGGTGCTGATTTTTTCCTCAGAACCAAATCTCCCGCTCTAAAAGATTTAGGTTTGACTCGAGCATTGTAATACGCCGCTGTTCTCCTTTGATATTCTATATTGCGGTATAATTCTCTTTCTTTGACTTCATCTAAGAACTCAAGATTTGCTCGCAATCCTTCTTCATTAACCACTGGATCAAATCCTTCTTCATATCTGTTTGATCCCACCATAACCTCCACTGGAGCCAACGCCTCTGACCCATATGCTAGTCTGAAAGGTGTTTCTCCCGTTGGAGTCCTATACGCCCATAGTACATGAGGTAGTTCATCGATCCACAAGCTATGTGCCTCATCCAGTCTCCTTTTTATTCCTTGCAGAAGTGTTCTGTTGGTTACCTCAATTTGACCATTGCATTGAGGATATGCCACAGATGAGTGCTTGGATTCAATATGATAATCTGCACAAAATTCCTTGAATCTTTCATTGTCAAATTGTGGTCCGTGATCAGTCAGTAGAATCTTTGGCAGGCCATATCTGAATATGACATGATTTCTAAAGAACTTCTCGATTTGATTCGTGGTAGTCGTGGCCAAGGCTTCTGCTTCTACCCACTTCGTGAAATAATCAATTGCTGCCACTATGAACTTTTTCCCTCCAGTTGTAACAGGAAATGGGCCTAACAAATCCATACCCCACATAGCAAATGGAAGAGGATTAAGAATTGATGTTAGTTGTTCTGTTGGTTGACTCTGAATTGGTGCATGAATTTGACATTGATGACACCTTCTTACATACTCAATCGATTCAGATTGCATGCGTGGCCAATAAAATCCTTGTCTTAGAACTTTATAAGCCAAAGCCTTCCCACCTAAGTGGCTCCACAGATTCCTTCATGGACCTCTGATAAAGCATATTGTGCATCAGATGGTTCTAAACATTTTAGAAGTGGCCCAGAAACTGTTCTTTTATATAACAGCTAGTTCTTCAGGACAAACCTAGCAGCTCTTCTTTTCACAAGTTCGGCCTTTTCTCTATCCTCAGGAAGAACACCATCTTTAAGATATTGTATAATAGGTTCCATCCAAGATATTTTTGCATCGATTTCCATTATCTATGGCTCTGAATATGCTGGAATATTCAGCTCCTCAAAATACACGGCCTGTGGCATAGAAGTAGATCTTTCAGATGCTAATTTCGTCAGAGAATCTGCCTCATTGTTTTGATTTCGGGATATTCTCATAATTGAGAATTGTGAAAACCATTCTTTGCACTCCCATACCTTCTTAGGATAGTTGACCATCCGGTCATCCTTCGCATCATATGCTCCTGTAACTTGGCTGACCACCAGCTCAGAATCACTTTTTACTTCAATGTTTTGTACACAGAGAGATTTGGCAATTCGTAAACCTACAATAAGAGCTTCATATTCCGCTTCATTGTTTGAAGCATGAAAATTAAATCGAAGTGCATTCTGAATTACAAATCCGAACGGACTTTGTAAAATCACCCCTGCTCCTGATCCCTGAGAATGACTTGACCCATCAACATGCAAAGTCCAACCAGAAAACATCTCACTGGAATCTTTTTCCTCCTCCGATAGCGAAATACTTTTAGCAATAAAATCAGCCAGCATCTGTGCTTTTATCGCAGTTCTGGGTTTATAATCTATATCATGTTCTGTTAATTCTACTGCCCATGATACCATTCTCCCCATGCCGATCAGGCTTATGCAATATTTTCTTTAAAGGCCAGTTAGTAAGAACAATAATTGGATGAGCCTGAAAATAAGGTCTGAGCTTCCTAGCTGCCATTATCAAAGCTAAAGCCTGTTTTTCAAATTCCGGATATCTAGATTCTGCATCTAGCAATGTATGGCTTACAAAGTAGATAGGATTTTGGACAGTACCTTCTTCCCAAATTAACACTGCGCTTACTACCGCCTTCGAAGAAGATAAATATATCTGCAAGATCTCTCCTGGCTTTGGTCGAGATAGAACTGGTGGACTGGTCAGTCTCCTCTTTAATTCTTCAAATGACTTTTGACAATCCTCTGTCCAGTTGAATTCGTTGAGTGCATTTAGATTTTTCAACGCCTTGAAGAATGGTACACATTTATCTCCTGATCTCGATATGAACCTGCTTAATGCCGCTACTCTCCCTGTTAAACTTTGGATCTCCTTCATACTGCTGGGCGCCATCATGTTCAAGATAGCCCCGATTTTTTCTGGATTCACCTCAATACCCCTTTGTGTGACCATGTAACTAAGAAATTTACCAGATGAAACCCCAAACACCCACTTCTCAGGATTGAGTCTCATTCCATTTCTCCTTAGTACATCAAAGCACTCCCCTAGATCAGCAAGATGATCATATCTGAATTGACTTTTTACAAGAAGATCATCTACATAAACCTCCATATTTCTTCCTATCTGATCAGCAAACAACTTATTCATCGCCCTTTGGTATGTTGCACCAGCATTTTTTAACCCGAAAGGCATAACCTTATAACAATAGCTTTCTCAGTTCGTCATGAATGTCGTGTGGGGTTGATCCTCCTTTTTCATAAGAATTTGATTATAACCAGAATAAGCATCCATAAAACTTAACATCTGCTGACCTGATGTGGCATCAATTAACTGATCAATCCGCGGCAAAGGATAGCAATCCTTAGGACATGCCTTGTTCAAATCAGTATAATCTACACACATTCACCACTTGCTATTATGCTTCTTCACCATTACCACGTTCGCCAGCCATTTAGGACATTCAATTTGCTCGATAAAATGAGATTCCCGAAGCTTCTGCACTTCAATTTTAATCGCGTCATGCTTTTTTGATGAGAATTCCTCCGCCTTTGTTTTACTGGTTTGATAGAAGAATCTATCTAGAGACAATGTTCTGCCACCTCTCTGCTTAAACCTGGCATATCCTATGCTGACCAAGCAAAAACATCTGCATTGTGCTGAAGAAATTCTTTTAAACGATCCTTGTCCTGATTGTTCTGATTAGCTCCAATCATGGTTCCTTTATCTGGATTTTCAAGGCCAAAACAAATTTTCTCCAGCTTTTCCACTGGTTCACCTCTTTGAATTTTTTCTTCATCCCTGTTGTCCATAACTTCCACAGTGAGAGCAAGAGCTTTACCTTGTGCCTTCGAATCTTTTAAAAAAGTTGTATAACTTTGCCTTGAAGTTCTCTGATCAGACTTACACTCTCCAACGCCTCCTTCAGTTGGGAATTTCACCTTTAAATGTCTTGTAGAAACTGCAGCTCCAATAGCATTCAACGTTGGTCTCCCCAAAATTATATTGTATGCCGACAAACTCTTTATCAACAAAAATTTGGTGACCGTAGTTACTGTTTGTGGATGTGTTCCCAGTGTTATTGTTAACTCCACGGTTCCTTCTACCGAGGTAGATTCTCCAGAAAATCCAAATAGTCTCGTGCTGCAAGGCTTTATCTTGACTGTATCCAGTTTCAATCGTTGAAAAGCTTCATAAGACATTATGTCTACAGAAGATCCTGTATCGATTAAAACCCTGTGAATATCCCTATTTGCCACCTCAATGACTACCACAATGGCGTCATCATGTGGTTCCTGAATTCCTTCCATCTCCTCCTCCGTGAAGACTATCTCCTTTTTCATTTTGATCCTTCTAGGAATAACATGAGATTCGACAACACTTACATACCTGGCAAGTGCCTAAGACTTTGAAATTGAATTCAGATCTAAACTTCCCAAGATGGTCATTATAGGAGACTGCTTCTGTTGAACTTGCTGGTTTTCCTGGTGTTTGGTATTTTCGTCTGGAGAATTATATTGAAAATCTCCCTTCGGTTGGTCTTCCCTTGTTGGGGGTTGGTTAGTCCATCTTCTTGGCTGATCAGGAACATTTCTCCGGTTACCTCCATTTCTTCTTTGGACAAAGTTATCCAGTCTTCCCTGACTGATTAATCGTTCAATCTCATTTTTTAGAATTCTACAATCATCAGTATCATGACCATGATCCCTGTGATATCTGCAAAATCTATTTGGATTCCATTCATCTGCTTTTGCTATCATTGGTAATGGCCATTTCAGAATTCCTTGATGTTGAATTCGCATCAAAATTTCTGATCTTCTAGTATTGAGAGGAGTATAATTTTCCTGGAATGGTCTCGGAATATCTCTTCTGAATTGACGATCAGGGCCATTTCTCGGAAAATTTCTGTTACTTCTACGATCCCTTTTCTCGCCTGAAGGATGTCTTTTCATATTAGCATACTGATTACAACGAGTCGTCAGCTCCGCAATATTTGCCGGCTTGTTCATGATCAGGAATTCCAGTAAATGATCATCCATCAGACCTCTAAACATAGCATCATATGTCACTGCCTCATTCAAATTTTTAATCTGAATCGATTCTTGATTGAATCTCTTCATGTAACTTCGAACTGATTCTCCTAATTTTTGACGAATTGCAACCAAATTATCAATAGTTTTGCTACTCTTCATACTACTTTTGTGAAACCCAGCCCTAACCTAACCCTGACCTTGACCCGGTAACCCGGTTGTTTTTAGGTCCGAAGACCCGGAGTAAAGGAAGAAGCCAACTATGGGCCATCTCAGTAGAAGACATGGTGTTTGACTCTGAACCCATGGATGTTGTTGATGGAGTTCCATACTTGGATGTCTGTGTAGATTTGGAAAGGAAGCTGCAGCTGTCTGAAGATGAGATTAGTTGAAGGACTTGGAGTGTTATCTGACTTGGTTTGGAGGTATTTCCTTACACTTGACATGTCACTTGATATGTATGCAAAAGCCCATAAGGTTTAAAGCCCATTTGATCCTCCAAATTCCTGATTATTCCTTACTGTCTGCCTTGGTCGACTCCTTGGTCGAGTGGAACACTCGACCAAAGGAGTGTGAAATCCGAGAATTTGTAATTTTAGGGTTTTTCACTTTTATTTAAACCCGACTTCGTATTTCTTTGTTATGGCTGCCTCCTAAACACTTTGTGAACGTGAGAACACCTCTCCGAAACTCTCTCTGGTGATTTCGAAGACTCCTCTGCAGATCTGAAGCGTCTCATCGCTGTTCTTACAATTCAAGGTTAGTAATCGCTTCAACATTGCGAATTTCTTTTCTTCGATCTTGTTCTTGATTGAGATCAGGAAGTAGATGCTGCATCCTTGCAACCATCCCTTCGTGATCTCCTTCGTTTCTTTGAGATCTATGATCATCATCATGATCTCAACCCTGGCCGTATATTTTTTCTGGAAACCCTAACCCTTGCTTGATTTCTCTAAAACTTTGGTGACCTCCCATGCGAGGGAAACCTCATGGGTAATATTTCTAGTAACCTAAACTATAATTTCTATGATTTTCTTGTTATAATTGGCAAATCATTAATTCCCTTTCATTCTGTGATCATAACCTTTCCTGGGGAGCCATAAAGGTTGAAACCCTAATTTCTTGGGTTAAATCAAGAACCCAATTTTTTTTTACCATGATTTGATGTTTTTATCTTCCCATATGATTCTAATACATCCTAGGAAGTTCCCCTTTGAATTTCGGATCAATCCGACTTCAAACGAGGAAGTTATGGCCAAAGCAGTCTGTACAATTCCGTACTGACTTGCTTGGTCGACTGTTTGGTCGACTGGGCCAGTCTACCAAGCACTCGACCAAAGGAGTCAGTAGCTTCGTTTTTCGCCCGATTTGATTCGTTTGCTCTCTGATCTTTTAGGCATCTTTCCTAATGTTGTATCTATGGTTAGTAGGAGTTTATTTGCTAAGTTTGGAGTTGCTCACTTTGATCTTTAGATCATCTTCTTCGATAATCAAGGTAAGGACAGTTATTTCCTTAACTACATAGATTGCTTGTTCTCTGGTTTCTACCTTATGAAACTATGAGATTACTTACTGTTATTGTAATTTAATTCTGATCTCTTACTGTGAGAACAATAGCACTTGTTTATATTATCTTTTTCATTATTCATGTTATATGAATTACTTATTATTACCTAATCTGATTTTGCTTTTACATACTCTTGTATATGATGAACTGTTGGTTGTATATGTCATGACTGATCTGAGAATGTGTTTGCTTAAGTTTGGTTTGGGATTGGGGAGTGTCCTTTTGACACTTCTGTCCTTGGACATCGGAGGGAATAGTATGGGATGTTCTCCGAAGATGCCCATCGACGCTTTCCCGAATCATTGGTTGTCATACCTAGGGATGTCTAGCAGTGTTTGGCTAGGATATACCCCTGTTATATCAGACCCGAATCGGAAGGGTATTGAGACCGAACGACCCATGGTAGCAATGTGATTCATGGGCGCTCAAGACCGGTAACCAACCCGTGAGAGGACGGGAATCATATTGTGGGGGCCATTTATTGGAGGGTTGCATATGGCTAGACTTGGGCTCATGGGTGCTTAAGACCGGTAACCAACCCGTGAGAGGACATGAGAGCTTCCCGTTTACCATATGTGGATAACCGATAGGGTTGATGAGTCCGTATTCCGAGTTGGTCGGTGCCATAGGATACGCTGACTCTAGTGCGAAGGATACCGGAAAGGATCGTCAGGGACGAGGAATGGACGTATCTGAAACTGAGATGATATAACTGACTAGATGACTTGCATTGGGCTAGGCTTTTCCCTGACATGCGCCGGTACTTATGCCAAATGGTTGTGAGAGAGTGTGTTGACTAAATCCCCTACCATGGTTTGATGAGGACTTTACCCAATTACCCGGCAGACCCAAGATGCCAGGATGGCTGAGGGGGGGTGACTGACCTACCCAAAGAAGTACGGTGCTATGACTTAAAGCATGTCTACCATAGAGACCAGCATACATAGAGTTTAGATGCATTCATACTTTATCTGTTTCATATTGCATTGCATCATGTTATGTTTTGTCACATGTTATCTATGATGTTATGGATTAACTTGCCTTACTGAGTTTCTTCGAAACTCATTCCTTTTTGTATATTTTCTTGTTAGATTATCCTGCAGGTACAGATTATTATGACGAGCAGTACAGTGAACCGCAAGCCGATGAAGCGTATTACATGCAAGGTACTGGCAACGATCAAGATTACTCTGATGATCCCCCGGCGGATCAAGCTGCGTACTACTTTTGAAAACAGCATAGAGTTAGAAAGGATTCATTGGGTTGATGAAGTCCACACTTATGAAGATGTTATCTATAGACTAGAAGACTCTTGTTCCTAGTTTATTTCTCAGTACATTTGTTTCAGTTGAAATTTCCTTTTTGACTTTCATACTGCGTTACGCTATGTTTGTGGAGTGAGTTTCCGCCTCACTTTACTTCTTTTGATATCTTCGGATATCTAGTATCATTTTCCGCACTCTGATTATATTATTTATTCATTTCTTGAGTTAAACCTTTTGTTTATAATATTTAAACCTTGATTATTTCATGTTTATGATTATGTTATTGTATATGTGGGAGGATGATTTCCTCGATACTTGATCTTCGGGGCTGTGGATCACACTCCCGGGTATGCCAGTTAGGGTACCGGCTGGGGGGATGTGACAACTTTGGAACCTCGACAAGAATATCTTCATCAAATCTTTGAAATCCTTAATAGAATCTGGTAATAAACTGACGAACCAAGTTGTTGCAGAACCTTTCAATGAAGATGGAAAGGATTGACACTTTAAAATGTCAGAATTACCTGCCAACATCATCACAGAATTAAACTGAGCTAGATGCTCCATCGGATCTGTGCTTCCATCATACATCGTGAATACCGGGAGTTTAAAATTGCACGGCAATGGTGCTGACATAATCTGATGTGCAATATGCTTTATCAGAGGTCCATGAAGGAATCTTTGGAAGCCACTTAGGTGGGAAGGCTTTGGCTTATAAAGTTCTAAGACAAGGATTTTATTGGCCACGCATGCAATCTGAAGAGATTGAGTATGTAAGAAAGTGTCATCAATGTCAAATTCATGCATCAATTCAGAGTCAGCCAGCAGAACAACTAACATCAATTCTTAATCCTCTTCCATTTGCTATGTGGGGTATGGATTTGTTAGGCCCATTTCCTGTTACAACTGGAGGGAAAAAGTTCATAGTAGCAGCAATTGATTATTTTACGAAGTGGGTAGAAGCAGAAGCCTTGGCCACAACTACCACGAATCAAATCGAGAAGTTCTTTAGAAATCATGTCATATTCAGATATGGCCTGCCAAAGATTCTACTGACTGATCACGGACCACAATTTGACAATGAAAGATTCAAGGAATTTTGTGCAGATTATCATATTGAATGCAAGCACTCATCTGTGGCATATCCTCAATGCAATGGTCAAATTGAGGTAACCAACAGAACACTTCTACAAGGAATAAAAAGGAGACTAGATGAGGCACATAGCTTGTGGATCGATGAACTACCTCATGTACTATGGGCATATAGGACTACAGTCAGGACTCCAATGGGAGAAACACCTTCCAGACTAGCATATGGGTCAGAGGCATTGGCTCCAGTGGAGGTTATGGTGGGATCAAACAAATATGAAGAAGGATTTGATCCAGTGGTTAATGAAGAAGGATTGCGAGCAAATCTTGAGTTCTTAGATGAAGTCAGAGAAAGAGCATTATACCGCAATATAGAAAATCAAAGGAGAATAGCGACGTATTACAATGCTCGAGTCAGACCTAAATCTTTAAGAGTAGGAGATTTGGTTCTAAGGAAAAAATTAGCATCAGATCCAAGAAACTGTGGAAAACTTTCTACAAACTGGGAGGGGCCATATGTGGTGACAAAAACTGTGAGCAGAAACACTTACTGGTTGAAAGATGCTCATGGGAGTTGTTTGAAACGACCATGGAATGTAATTCACCTTAAGAAATATTATCAGTAGAAGGGAGGCAGGATTTTCTGGTATTCTTGAAGAAATCATCTTATTAATCGTGGTCATCAAAATTTTCTTCTTCATTTAGTCACTATGATATTTTTACGAACCAGTTGTCTGATCATGCCATTTCAACGCTGATCCAAGATCATTCCTTCCGAGGGTGATCCCGACTTTCCGAAGTCAGGCCAAGTGGCCAGCCTTAAAAGGTCTGATCATGCCATTTCAACGCTGATCCAGGATCATTCCTTCCAAGGGTGATCCCGACTTTCCGAAGTCAGGCCAAGTGACCAGCCTTACGAGGTCTGATCATGCCTTTTCAACGCTGATTCAGGGTCATTCCTTCCGAGGGTGATCCCGGCTTTCCGATGTCAAGCTCAAGTAGCCAGCCATCTGAGGCGTGATTATGCTTGCTGATCTGGATCATTCCTTCCGAGGGTGGTTCCGACTTTTTATAAGTCAGGCTCAAGTAGCCAGCCTTCCGAGGCCCGGTCATGCTTTCCGAAGCTGATCACGGATCATTCCTTCCGAGGGTGGTCCCGACTTTTCATAAGTCAGGCTCATGTATCCAGCCTTCCGAGGCCTGGTCATGCTTTCCGAAGCTGATCACGGATCATTCCTTCCGAGGGTGGTCCCGACTTTTCGTAAGTCAGGCTTAGGTAGCCAGGTCACGCTAAGCTAATCACGGATCATTCCTTCCGAGGATGATCCCGGATCATTCCTTTCGAGGATGATCCTAACTTTCCGAAGTCAGGCTCTAGTAGCCATTCCTCTACGGCAGCATCTCGCCAAGGCAGCCTTTTGATTGAGAACAATGGAATTAACCAATAAAACAATTCAAGGATCAGGTTATATGGAGGATTATTTATTGAAAGTTCAAAGATTTTCTACAGGTCATCATCTGAGAATATCTGATCAGCTATTGAGGTTCGTATCAAATATTTTCTCTTCAGGAGTATCTCATCAGAAGTCAATGAAGAATACAAATATGATTAGAACTATGTGTCTAATCAAATATGCGATGATCAGAAGATGATAGTCAATATTGTAAAAGATACTATTCTGTCAAAGCCAAAAAGAGCGAAGGAAAGGGAGGAAATTTCATTAATATAAAAGATAGACAAGTTCAAAAACCTCATATGCTAAAGAGGTAAACAAAAAAGAGGAAAAAGGTAAATTCATAAACACAGGAAATATTTTCTTCAAACTTGAGATTTTGCAGATGGATCAACATCTGCAACATTATCAGATGGATCGACATCAGCAGCATCATTGGCAGCAGTTTCTTTATCATCTTGAAGAGGTGAGTTACCATCACCATTGTTATCTAAATCACTGGCAGAATGGTCTTGGCCAGGACTGGAAGACTCACTGTTATCATTGTCAGGATCATTTTCTGTTGAACTATCAGAATTGGGGTATCTCAAATTCCTAAGGTCAAAAAAGGTTATGGATGGGAGAAACTCTAGAGGTAACAATCTGAAATCTATATCAGGGTGAATCTTGAGGATTTCTGAGAAGATTTGATCAGAGCAATCCTTTACCATATTCTTGCAAAATCCAAGGAAAGTTGGATTATCTCCAACTTCCTTCATTGAGGAGGTAACTAAATTTAAGACAATCTGATTTTCACTTTGTATTCTTTTCTTCTCTACTTCAAATTGTCTTCTCTCTGCTTCCAAATCTTCATGCAGTAAAGTTTTGTATTTTAAAGTTTCATCCAAAAGAGCATGAAGACTTTCCTTTTCTTTAGAAACCAAACCTAGGGAAACCTCAAGATTATCTCTTTCTGCTGTCACCTCACTGAGTCTCAATCCCAAACCATCATTTTTATCCTCTAAGTAGACTTTTCCTGTAAAATTGAGCTAAAAGCTTTCACATGATATTCTTGGGCCAACTCTAAAGTGGTATTCAGCTTTTCAATCTCATTGAACCTTTCCTGAAGTTCATTCTTTTCTTTCTCAATACTTTGTGACCAGACCAAAGCTCTGGTTAGCTTTTCCTTAAAATCCTCTCTTTCATCAGTGGCAATCCTGGCCCTCTCAAGGGCATCATTCTTTAACATTTCGAGCTGAAGGAGCTCATCTTTATAATTCAAAATAGCATCTCTCAACATAGAAATCTCTTCCTGCAATTCAGCACAATGGTCAGAGCAAAGTTCATAATCAGTGTGCAAACTATCAAGATCATTGATCAAATCAATCTCTCTGAACTCAGCATCTGTTAATTTTCTCTCTGAAGAGTCCAATTTTCTCCGAAGATCTTGTACCTCATTGACTAGCTCAAAATTCCTTTTGATCAGATCATCATTTTCCTGGGATAAAGTTTTTTTCCCTCTCCAACACTTCAGAAAATGCATTAAAGGCAGCTCTAAAACATCTGTAGATTAGTCAATATAAACTAAACAGAATAAATAACTAGATCAATAGTAAATCAATTTTAATAAAGGAATGAGAAGAGAGATTTGTTTATTACCCCCATCCGTGAGAGTAAAGCTCAGAGTCAGACATTCGAGCAGTTTTTCTCTTGTCACGGGGGATTCGGCCTTTTGTGCCCCACTCTCTGGCAACCTCCCAATTGTGGCTAGCTGTATGGTTTTCTTTTAAAAACCACTCAGGATTGAAAGGATTTCCAGAATCAGCAACACTCATGGTATCATCAGGCTAGTTAGGGACTGGTTGAAAATCAGCTATCTCAATTACATTCTCAAGATTTGCATTCACAGCAGCATCATTTGAACCAGTATGCACGACAATATTTTCTTGATCTCCATGACCAATTTGGGGATCAGCTACCATAAGAGCTTCCGGATTGACAGCATTATGTTCTGGTGGGGCAGTTTCATGAATTTCTTCAGGAAGAGGAATATTCTGATTATTTTCTCCTAAAGAAGGAACATCTTGATCATTTTCTTCAACAAAAGGGGGAACATTAGTATCTGGAACAACAACATCCAACATAGGGATGGATAAGGGTAAAACAGAAACAAGAGGGTTCATTCACATGGTCCTTGGCAGCAACATCCAAGGGAGAGGCAAGCATATCAACATTTACATCACACAATTGGTCAGCAATTTCCTCAATAATATCACCTGCAGCATGAATTAATATGTCTTCAGCAATTCTCTTCAGATGATCAGGAGAATAGTCAAAAAAGTCCTTACCTCGATCTTCATCCTCAACCATCTTTTCTGGGAAGATAGAAGTATCGTGGGGTAAATTAGCTGGTGTGTGTAACAGTAAGCTTTCTCTATTTTCTTCAACATTAGCTTCGGTGGCAGTAGGAATTTCTTCATGTGGATTATTTTCTTCAGTGGGGACTTCTTCTGTAGGAGCAGTATGGGATTCTTTTCTTTTCTTCTTCTTCTTCGAGCCAGACAAACCCTGGTCAGAAACTGGACCTGTAGACCTAAGTCTGCATCTCAGTGTATTGGAAGTTCTGGAGGTCCTCGCCTTGGGACCAGGTGTCTTGCTTGCAACAGTTTTCACAATTTGAACATCAATGTTTTCTCTGGCGAAATCTTCTGGCACCTGGTCAATTTTTTCTTGCTCAGGGGAAGTTTCCTTCTCAGAAGGCTTTCTTTTTGAAGGGTGAAGGGCACTGTGTTTCCTTTTCTTGGAGGATTTGATAACTTTGGGGTTAGATTTCTTTTCTTCTAGAACAATTCTTCGAAGATCAGCAACGCTAGGGACTGGACGAGCAACTATTTCTGATGATTTAAAAAAAAAAAAGTATATATATATTGATGATGAATGAAGATTTCAAGGAAGAGGTAATGGTAAATGAAAGAAAGATATACTGTTGTTACTATCTTTACCTGGAAAGAGGCCATGACTGATAAGACCTGCATCCGTTTTCAACTTGGCCGCATCTATTGGAGTTCCAGTGGGAATCAAACTCCAAGTTTCTTGGTCATACTCAGTAAGTTTGGGATGCACTTTCAAAGGGGATAAGGAGTTCAAAGAATGTAAACAACATCAAGACCGAAAGTTTGGATTCGGAATGGCGCAGAAGAAATACTTCTCTCGCCATTGCTTGTTATCATGGGGAATGGAGGAATCAATGAAAATCTTGGAGTCTTTTCCCAGTTCATTCAAAATGCAGGTTCTTCTAGCAAAATGAAGGTATCCGCGTTCACAGGATACTTTCAGGGTGTAGTAATTTCTGAAAAGATCAACAGAGGGGATACGATTCGATTCATCTTGAGGATAAAAGCGAAAAAACAGTAAACTAGTCTCCAACTGTTTGGAGTAAGTTGAGAAGGGCAGACATGATAGTAGTCCAATAAAGATTGAACTATGGGGATCAAGGGGATTCTAAAGCCTGAGTCGAAATGATCAAGGTAAATGGTGATAACTCCTGGATCAACTAAGTAGGGACGGTCAGAAGATTCGGGAACCATATTCTGGCATCAGAAGGGAAATGGTAACTTTCCAAATTGGAGTCCAGGTGAGATTTCTTTATTTTTGTGGGATATCACTCGGGGCCAGCATATTTTGGGTCCATCTTCTCTTTGGACGTATCTACAGGAGTGTAAATGACAATGACTTCATCGTGAGCATATGGAGTAGGTTTCCAGTCTGAAGGATTTTGATGAGAGGAGGAAGCACCAGATACGTCTTCCATTCGCTCGTTGTTTGAAGGTATAGCAGATTGAACAGAGGTACTGGGTATTGAAGGGTTGGAAGCAGAATCCATGGCGGAGACAGGAAAGGAAGAAGAAGAAAACCTGAAAGATAAAATCTGAAAAGGAGTGATAAGTAAAATGATGGATAAGTATGTTTGATATTCTCGAAGGAGGAGAGCAGAGTACGGAAGGGAGCAGGTGACAGTTGACAGATATATATAAAGAATGAAGGAAGATTTCTTGAAAAGAGGGGGAAATACACGATGGTCCAAAATCAATGGTCATTACTTTTCGTAACCAACGCGTGGGATCAATCGGTGAATGTATGAAAATTGCAGTTGAAAAGAATGAGGATGATGTGTGAGAAGGTAAGGGAACAGTATGATGGTCATACATGGGAAAAAGACGAAATTTATGATCAAGCGGTGGTAATGTTAAGGAAGATGAAAAGTTATATTTGAAAATTTGTGAAAAGCCTAACAGGAAAGTGATTTCAGCCGGTTTCAAGATAATTTGGGGGTTGAGTACAGTAATATAATAATTACGCAAGGCAGTTCAAATATTATATTCAACTATTGCAGAGGACGTAATTTTATAAGGGACATGGTCATAAATCAACTTTCAAGTTAATGATGATATGTTGACTTGGCATCAAAGTTTTGAAGAAACCAAGGACTATCTAGGGAAAAGGCGTAATGGCTGAACAGGGTATACTGGATGATTTCGACAGGAAGGATTAAACCTACTGATCAGAGTCTCATGTAAGTTCAACCTGATCAGTAGGCTTAGGGGCTTATGTTGTGTCTAAAGTATCCATTTCCGGTTTATACCGGTCAAACCAATCTTGGCCGGGTTCGATTGAGAGAATAAAGGAAGGATGATCAGCAACATCTAAAGAGGAGCGATGATCCAACGGTTATGATTGAAAAAGTGTTATAAGCAGGAAAGCTAGTATAAAAGGGAAGAGAAGATTCGTAAGAAGGTAAGTCTCTGAAATCAACCAAACTCTAAACTCACTCTGATTGAACTCCATTAAAGCACTTTAGAAGCTCTAGAGAGCTCTGAAGCATCGTCTTCACTATACTGACTAGATCATCGGAGACGAGACGCCGATCAAGACGATCGGCTCCATTTCTTACTGGTATTCTGTTTCTTTCAGGAGTGAGAGGTTGATTGATCAAAGAGCAAGCCAGATCGAATCAGATCTGAGGAGTTAGGTGCGGAAAACAACGGTTCAAGGCAATCGGCAGAATTAGCACCAACAGGTATCATTCTTTTTCCACACTCTGATTACATTTTATATTCTTTTGAATCTTATCTTGATCTTTGGTTAATAAAAATTAAACATTGATTTAGTCTTGTTCTTGATTATATTATTGTAAATGTGGGAGGTTGATTTCCTTGATACTGATCTTTGGGGCTGTGGATCACACACTCGGGTATGCTAGATAGGGTATCGGCTGGGTGGATGTGACACTACACAATCAGGTAAGACCCTTTCTTAAGTTGGAAGAGGACCCAAGTGGTGAATATGGCTTTTGGAGACCAAAATTTGACAATTGCCCAAGGGCACTGCCTTGGTCGCCCCAGGCGACCAAAGTTGACCAGGGACAGAATTGTCACCTTTTGGAAAATTAGGTTTTCGAAGCACTATATATTCAAACTTCAATCTAATTCAAACCACTTCACCTCTAAGCCTCTGGAGAACGTGAGAAGAACCCTAGAGCTCTCTCTTCAAAGCCAAGGAAGATCACCAAGCATCCGTAGGAGTTTCTCCATCAAATCCTTTTCTACAAGGTTAGTATTTGCATATATTCTCTCTAGATCTACTCTCTCTACTGTTCTAACCCATTGTGGTGATTTTAAGGAAGGTCTTATACTACTGTAATGACCTAATCTCTAATCCTCATAGTCTTAGAGTGAATCCCCATCCAGTCTATTATTCCCGTGGATTACATAGTGTGATTTCAGTATTAAACCTAGGATAATCTTCATGATCTTAAATTCTACTGGTGTTGTTTGACCTCTAATCTATGCTAGATCTATTTCTAAGTGAAATTTCGACCATGATCTACTATTTTCTCATCTCTAGAATTCTAGTCTATCCATGAAATCTACGAATCGATTTCGGATTAAGCCTATTATGTGATCCAATAGATTTATACTCCAATGACCATGTTAGATGCTTAGATCATGCTAGATAGTCTTCTTATACTATTTTAGTATTTTCCTATAAATTTTGGAGTGTTCCGAACTCAAACGGGAAGTTTTCGAGCAAAATTGGAGTTTGATGTCCATACACAGCGCAGCTTGGTCGCTGCCTTGGTCACCCCAAGCAATCAAAGGAGCCAGGACAACAACTTTGCTCTATTTTGTCTCTGTTTCGTCACCGATCATTAGGATTTGATCCTTATGTTCTATACTTGTTTGTTTAGGGTTATTTTGGTGATTTTGGACTTACCCTCTGACCTCATACTTCGGAGTTTACTAATCAAATACAAGGTGAGTATGTTCACTCACAATTTTGGTGAATTTGAGTACGACTAATCATCCACAATCTTATGGACAATCTAGCGGACAATTCAAATCTTAGAAGATATGCTTAGATCGTGCATTGTGGATATGGGTGGCAATTGGGATGAACATCTAGCTTTGGTTGAGTTTGCCTATAATAATAGTTACCAAGCGACAATAGGCATGGCTCCATTCAAGGCTTTGTATTGTAATACTTATAGGGCACCCTTGTATTGGACTGAGACTGGTGAAAGAAAAGTCTTAGGTTCGGAAATGATTGAAGCTACAAGTGTTATGGTTGATATGATAAGAGAAAGGATTAAGTCTTTATGAAAGGTGTGATGAGATTCAATGTTAAAGGAAATCTTAGCCCTCACTTCATCTGACCTTTTGAGATTCTTGAAAAGGTTTGACCCATCGCATACCATTTGGCCTTAACCCCATCTCTTGCTGGAGTTCAGAATGTGTTTCATGTTTTGATGCTTCAGAAGTACATAGAGAATCTAGAACACATACTACAGCAAGCACCTGAAAGACTTAGTGTTGATCTTTCTTATGATGAAGAGCTAGCAAAAATCCTAGACAAGAAGGACAAACAGTTGCGGAATCGTACCATCCCTTTGGTAAAGATTCGGTGGAAGAATCATACCGCTGAAGAAGCTTCTTGGGAGAAGGAAGAAGACATGAAGGAGAAGTTTCCTCATCTTTTTGGAAGCACAGGTACGCTTTCAGTTTCGAGGACAAATTTTCTTTTAAGGGGGGGGGGGAGAATGTAAAATCCAGCCCTAACCTTGACCCGGAACCCTATTCTTTGTAGGTCCGAAGACTCGAAGTGAAGGAAGAAGACAACTATGGGCCATCTCAGTGGAAGACATGGTGTTTGACCCCAAACCCATGGAGATTGATGATGGTGCTCCATACTTGAAAGCTTTGGCAGTGTTCGATAAGAAACTACATCTTGATGAAGGAGATATTAGTTGATGAACCTAAGGCCTACTTAGACATGATTTGAAGGTATTTCTCTGACCTAGATTAGTTAATTGTTAGGTAGGAAGAAGACCACTTGAATTTGAGTTGATTTAGGCCTCCATTTCCCTATTTAGGCTTGTTGTCCTAGCCTGGTCGACTGGCTAGTCGACCAGCCAAGCTGCCAACTAAATATAGAATCTGAGAATATCTTGTTTTTAGGTCTTTTGATTCTCTATATAAGTAGACTTCGTGTTTCTTAGCCTCCTTTGTTGCTAGAACCCTTTGTGAACGTGGGAAGCCTCTCTCAAAGCCTCTCTTTGGTGTTTGTGAAGAACTCTTGCACGATCTCAAGTTCTTCATCTCTAGTTCATCTTCAAGGTTAGTAATCTCTATGTTTCTCTTTTATTTACTCTGGTTTGATCTAGTTCTTACTACTATGATTATGAAGAAAGTATTGCAACCTTTCAAACACCTCTTCTACAATCTCCTTTGATTTAGAATGAATCTCCATTCATTCTATTGATGCTATGATATTCAATACTTGATTCTTACCCATGATTATATGCTTTCTTCATGAAGCCATGCATCATTCTTCTAATTTGATTTCTCTAGCATATTATGTGAACTCCCCCGGATTTCTACCCCTTTTGTGAAACCCAGCCCTAACCTTGACCCGGAAACCTTGTTATTTGTAGGTCCAGTGACCTGAAGTAAAGTAAGAAGTCAGCTTTGGGCCATCCCAGTGCAGGACTTGGTGTCTGGCTTTGAATCCATGATTGTTGATGATGAGGTTCTATTTATGGAAACTGAATCTTGATGAAGATCGGATTAGTTGATGGACTTGGAGTGCTCTCTATCATGGTTTGAAGGCATTTCTACCTATTAGGTAAGTCACTTGATATGTGTGCAAAACCCCTTTAGGATTGGATTTGATCTGGGTCTTCAATTCCCTATTTAGGAGTTGCTGAACTGATTGGTCAACTGATTGGTCGACTGGCAATTAGGTCTTGCTTGCTCTATTTAAGTCCAATCTCAAGTCTACTTCGTATTTTCTGCCTCCAACTCTTTGGAACGAACCAAAGACCTCTGCAAGTCATCTCCCTTGCATCCTTGGTGTTTATCTTGACGGATCTTCGTCAAAACTCTTCCTCTTGCATCAAAGGTATGTCTACACTCTCTTCTTCTCCTCCATCTCTGTTTTTCTTTCCTTTTTGAGTTGAGACAGTAGAGGAGATGCTGCATTCTCTGTTGCAAACATCTCTGGACTTGTCTCTCATGATCTTCCTAAGGATTAATGGCTAATGCAATGATCTTAACCATGATCATTGCAAGCTTTTGAAGGAATCATGATCAAATCATGATCTTGTCATTGTTCATCTTTTGATTTAAATTCTGATCTTCTTAGATCTACTATATTGATCATGTTAGTAGTCAATTGCTGTGTTTTCTTTACATGATCCATGATCTATCAATCTCTAGTTGTTTCTCTTCTACCATACCATGCTTTCTTCATGAATCATGATAGTTACATCTATGGTAGGTTTTGTTTCCTTATTTAGATTTTTGCTCTTAGGTCTATTTTCTTGAAGATCTAAGTATGCCTTCCATGATATCTTTATCTGAATCAATGATTCATTCTCCTATTGTTCTTGTCTATGATTTCTATCTTGAATTCTTCAAGAACCATGATTGATCTAATTATGGTAACTTTTTGTTTCCTAATTTGTATCTTGAAGACTTGATTCGATTAGTGTTTTGAGGTCCTCTATATGTTAGGATACTACTAATGTAGTTTACCCCTTGTTTAGTACCCTTTTGAACCACCAAATTCGGATCTTATATCTTAAAACTCTGATTTTGTAGGCCACTGTCTTCATTGGTCGATCGATTGGTCGATCAGGGCGATGAGACCAATCCAATCGACCAATGAGTACAAAGAACTCCAGATTTGGTCTGTTTTGGATGTTTTGATATCTTTTCTGTTAGGGATCTTTCCTAATATGTTGTATACACTTGTTTAGGACCTTCTTCTCAAGATTGTCAAGATCTTACTTGATTTCTTAGGATTCCTTTGCAAGTTATAAAAGGTAACGATGGTTACTTCTTTAACAACATAAATTGCATATCTTAGTTTCTATATTTGATTCTTGTTAATTTATTTCTTTAATTAGATTCTTATAATGTCATACTACTGTGGTACTGTCTTGATATCAGTAGCATTATTTATTTATATTGAATTGACTCATGTATGATTTACTTACCAGTTATATACAAGTTGATTGTAATTATTGATTTCTTTCCATATATGAAGTTACCATATATGTGATGTTATGAATTGATGCTTGTGTATGCTTAAGTATGGTTTGGAAAGGAGAGGTGTCCTTTTGACACTTCTATCCTTGGACTACTACGGGAATATTATGGGATGTTTCCGGAGATGCCCTCTGGACACCTTCCTAAACTGTTGGATGACATATTTAGGACTGTCTAGTAGTGTTTGGCTAGGATGTCCCGTTATGTCAGACCCTAATCGGAGGGGTATTGAGACCGAACGACCCGTGGTAGCAATGGGGATTCATGGGCGCTCAAGACCGGTAACCAACCCGTGAGAGGACAGGAATCACATTGTGGGGGCCATTTATTGGTAGGGTTGCATATGGATAGACTTGGGCTCACGGGCGCTCAAGACCGGTAACCAACCCATGAGAGGATGTGAGAGCTTCCCGTTTACCATATGTGGATGACCAATAGGGTTGATGAGTCCGTAGTCAGGGACTATGAGGACTCTAGTGTGAAGGATATCGGAAAGGATCGTCAGGGACGAGGAATGGACGTATCTGGATCTGACTTGATGTAACTAAGTAGAAGACTTGCATTTGGCTAGGTTTTACCCTGACATGCGCCGGTACTTAAACCAATGGTGATGTGAGAGAGTGGTGACCTATACCCCAGCCATGGAATGTCCCGAGGGATGCCGGACCCATTACCAACTGATGATGAGTGAATGAGACTTTCCTAAAGAAGTACGGTGCTATGACTTAAAGCATGTCTGCCAATAGAGAGACCAGCATATATAGAGTTAGATTCATACATTCATTGTTTGTCTCATACCATATTGCATTTATGTTTGTTTTGTAATCCTGCCATTTATGTTATTATGGATTTAACTGCCTTACTAAGTTTCTTTGAAACTCATTCCTTTATTGTACAATGTTTGTTAGACTATTCTACAGGTTCTGAATATCATGACTGCTCGTATGAAGAAGCGCAAGGAGAAGAGGCATATCTCCAGGAAGGTGATTGCGGTTACGACAATTACACTGAAGATCCCGCGAGTGGTTATGCTCCGTACGATGCTTAGTTCGACCATAGAGTGGAAGCGCCCTTGTGCCATTTATGAGATTTATACTTATAAAGATATTGTCTATAAGATTGAGAACAATTTAGTTACCTATTGTACCTGCTATTGGGATTAGATTCTATCCTGTTTATTCTCTTTTAGAACTACTTTTCCGCTGGTTGTAGAGTGGGATTTCACCTCACTTTACTTATCTGACTTAGACACTCTGATTATATTTAGTACTCTGATTTATATATGATTCATTCTTTTCTTATTTGGATCTATGGTTTATCTTTCGCACATCGATTATTATTGTTCATGGTTATGTTATTGTTTATGTGGGAGGTTGATTACTCGATACCTGATCTTCGGGCTGTGGATCACACTCTCGGGTATGCCAGTTAGGGTACCGGCTGGGAGGATGTGACACCTTTAACCCGTGGCTTCAAGACCGAGAAAATCGGGCCTCGAGTTGATGATAAATGTGGGCCATTCAAGTGGAGCCCGAAGGGTTGGAAATGGAACCAATGTTGGTGGATGACCCTTGTGATGACTCATCAACTCTCCTAGAGTTTAAGAGAAGAGGGAAGATAAATCACGATGGTGTAAAAAGGGTGATTTTGGAACGTCCGTAGATCGGCGATGGAGAATCCAATTGACGTGAATAAGGTATCAAATCGAAGATCGTCGAAAGACCTTTCCAACAAGCCAAAAATACCAAATTCGAAGTCCATTTGAGGGGTCAACATGGGGCCGGTTGAACGGATGGTCGACCACCCCAACCCCCCACCCATTTTCCAGCTTCGGGGCAAAATCAGGTTTTTTATGTTTAAAACCTTATTTTTGAGTTTCTATCCTCTCATACTCGCATTTTAGAAGACTAGTATGAGGCTGAGGCTAAAGGAGGAGGAGAAACCAAGGGAGAGGAAGGTTTCTAACCATTTGGAGGCGTGCCAGCACCCGAATCATTGGGGAATCGTTAGGAAATGTAAGAATCCTCAAACCCTCTTCTTTAAGCTTGGTTTCATGCGGTGTTCTTCGCAATAAATGATGGATTTGGATAGTTGTTGCATGTTAGGACTATTAAATGCTTGCAAATAATTTTATTTATGTTTCTCTTTAGTTTGTGAGTGGTTTGTGTGGATCGTTGTAAACGATTTCGCATTTTGACTCACAAAGACCCTCCCGGGCAACTCATGAGAGCCAAATTTGGGGCTTTTTGATCCAGAACGAATTTGACCAAATTGAAGGTACCCTTAGGACCCTATTGCTGCCAATTAGACATTCCCAAAGTTTCATTTCGACTTGACTTCGAATCAATGGTGAAATATTGATTTTCGCCGAAACTAGGTTGAGAACGGTGGGTTCGAACCTATTTGGCAGATTAGGCTTTTGTTGGGTGATTTTGGGAACTATATTAAAACCCAATTGACTTCTAATTTATGTCTATTGATCTTCTTACATGATTAGGTTTATTTTGATTATAATCACCAACTCGTAAGTGTGACTTTGTGGAACTTTGGAGAGCTTATGCTAACTAGAAAGGTGAGGAATATACTTAACCTTATCTTGCATGTCTAATCATGTTAATTAAATTTCATTATTGATATCTTGCCTTGCTTTAGTACTTACTTTCTTGTGCTCATGTGTGGGACTTTGCACGAATGAAAGGTAAGAAAGTATGTTTGCTTCCATTTTCAATATACTTTGAAAATAATATGAGAATGTATGAGATGGATGAGATTGAATGGAGTGAGTTTTTCTTTTATTTTCAAATCATAAATTATTGATGTGAAGATATATGGATGATGTTGGATTAAATTACTCTTTTTATTTTATGTTTCAAACTAGGGTTGTGGGTTCGCCCATTACCCTAGTGAACTTACATGAATATGCATCTAGAGCTAAGTACATGAATGCTAAGTGTCTAGAAGTGTTTGGCTAGGTAACCTCATGAGTACTACTACCCTTCCGGCAGGGGTATTGAAGCCGGTTAACCCGTGATGTTAGTGGTTGGGTCCTGAGTGTCAAGCAGGCCCACTATCATCATAGAGTGGTAGGGTTGCATATAATAGATAAGGGCTCCTGGGCGCTCAAGACCGGTGAAATGATCCGTGAGAGAACATGGAGAGCATCCTGTCCATTATATGTGGATGACCACTGGGTTAAGGAATGGGATCCAACAGATGCCTCCCGTTGAGGATTCCATTCATAGGTGGGAAGGTATCGAACCAAAAGGGCACTAGGGATGAGGGGAGATATCCAAACCATATGTAGTACGAGGCCATATGACTTTGCACTGGGCTAGGATTATCCTTGACACACACCAAATCTCATACCAAACGGTGATGTGAGACACTGGTTGTAATATCCAGCCCTATTCTAACCTTGACCCTGACCCGGATCCACTGTTGTATTCAGGTCCGAAGACCCGAAGCGGTGGAAGAAGAGATTTATGGACCATTCTGATTGATGATCATGATTCGGAGACCGAGCCCATGGACATTGACAATGATACCCCTTGCTTAAATGCATTGTCAGTGTTTAAGGAAAGTCTGCGCATCGGAGAAGATTAATATGGTTGATTGAATTGTGGAAGAAAACCTCACTCAATTTGACCTTGTATAGCCTTTCAAATCCCTACTTGAAGTTGCTGTTCTAAACCTGAGTTTTCCTCTGGGAATATTTTGGTCGATCCTTTTGGTCGATACCATCGACCAAGGACCATCGACCAAAATATCCCAGTCTGCCAAGTTAATGATTCCATGGAATATTCATTTTCTATTTAATATAACCTCAAGCCTTGAGCCCTTTTGCAATCATTTTCTCACCTGAAAACGTGGGGAGAGCTTCCCAAAGCAGCTCCTTGGTTAGTGTGAAGGGTACCTCATCAAAGACACTTAGTTTATCATTGTTGCTTGTCTTCATCTTCCACACTAAGCTATGACTCCTCATTCCACTCTCTACCCTACCATTTTCTACTCTTTTCTATTGTCACCCTGTTGATGAGACATTGGGAATGGTGCTGCAACCTTGCAACTACCACTCCAAGTGTCTACTCATGTTCAATCCATGATTTCCTTAGCTATTCATTGATGCTATGCTTCTATCTCATGCCTAGCATATGTATTCCATGATTTACCTATTAACATCATGCCATTTGATATCAAACTGAGCTATAGAGTGTATTATGTTCATGTTTAACATTGCCATATGATTCCAATCGAATTTCTATTAGTTCCTCTAACTATTGCATGCTATTCCTCATCAATGCAATCAATTCCAACTCATGCCATGATGTTTATCACTTGAACTTGATAGCTCAAATTGGGGATTTTTAATTAGACCATTGGATTGGGTTAATTCCTTGATTTATAGTGTCCTACTACTGTTGTTAAGTATGCCTCCAAGTTTCAGATTGATCCGAACACCGGAAGACTCATTTCGGACCAAAATCCCCAAAATCCACTATTCTGTCCCGAAGACAATTTTGGTCGATCCTTTTGGTCGATACCATCGACCAAAGTTGTTGCTGACAGCAACCTTGGTCAGTTTTGACCCAAATGACATCCGATCTTCCCGACTTCTTTTCTAACTTATTATTGATGTTTGTTTAGGGCCTTAACAATTCTATTGGACTATTCTTGGTATTCTCAGTTCATCATCAATTCATCCAAGGTAAGGATGGTTATATCCATAAACATATAAGTCATCAAATATTGAACTGTGCTTTATTTAAAGAATGAAATCCCTTAATTTCCTTTCAATCATTATGAGACTGTTACATATGTGTTAGAACAGTAGCATTTAAATCATTATACTCTTGTTGTGTTACTTTATCATTTTGATTTGCTTATGTTTATAATGATTCGTTTCAATATCATGATTTGATTACTATTATGAATATGCATTGGATGCATGAGAAATGATGAGATTGGATGTGTGGTTGCTTACGTATGACTTGGGATTGGGAGGTGTCCTACTGACACTTCTGTCCTTGGGCATCGGAGGGAATAGTATGGGATGTTCTCCGATGGTGCCTATCGACACTCTCCCGAGTTATTGGATGACATGCATAGGATTGTCTAGTTGTGTGGCTAGGTTCATCCTTGTCGTGTCAGACCCGAATCGGAAGGGCATTGAGACCGAACAACCCGTGGTAGTGTATGGTTGGATGGGCGCTCTAGGCCGGTAGCCAATCCGGTAGGGGACATAAACCATGCTACGGATACCTGAAAGGGGCCATTTATTGGTAGAGTTGCATATGGATAGACTTGGGCTCACGGGCGCTCAAGACCGGTAACCAATCCATGAGAGGAGGTGAGAGCTTCCCGTTTACTATATGTGGATGACCAATAGGGTTGATGAGTCCGAAATCCGGGATTTCGCTGACTCTAGTGTGAAGGATACCGGAAAGGATCGTCGGGGGCGAGGAATGGACGTATCTGAATCTGACTTGACCGACTGAGTAGATGACTTGCATTGGGCTAGGCTTTACTGTGACATGCGCCAGTACTTGACCAAATGGTGATGTGAGAGAGCGGTGACCGATCCCCTTACCACGGCTTTTTGATGACTTTACCGATCTTCCCTGAGCATTCCCAAGATATGGAAATGGGAGAGTGACTGACGACCCATTTCCCTGGTGTATTTATGGAGTATTCGGGCCTGTAATTAACTTGTTTGTGGATTATTCTAGTGACACTTGGATATGTAACTAACTTGATTTACTTCTTTTCCGCTGCATTGAGAGGGTGGCTACCACACCTTCTCACCCTTTATTATTATCTATATTCCGCACTCTGATTTAGTTAATCTTATCTTATTCATTATACTTAGTATTAACTGTTTTTACCATTGATTATTACTGTTCATGATTGTGTTACCGTGTATGTGGGAGGCATGGACCTCAGATCATTGATCATTGGACTGTGGATCACATCCCGGGTATTCCAAATGGGGTACCAGCTAGGTGGATGGGACAGTCACTCTCCCATTTCCATATCTTGGGAATGCCCGGGGAAGATCGGTAAAGTCATCAAAAAGCCATGGTAAGGGGATCGGTCACCACTCTCTCACATCACCATTTGGTCAAGTACTGGCGCATGTCACAGTAAAGCCTAGCCCAATGCAAGTCATCTACTCAGTCGGTCAAGTCAGATTCAGATACGTCCATTCCTCGCCCCCGGCGATCCTTTCCGGTATCCTTCACACTAGAGTCAGTGAAATCCCGGATTTCGGACTCATCAACCCTATTGGGCATCCACATATAGTAAACGGGAAGCTCTCACGTCCTCTCACGGATTGGTTACCGGTCTTGAGCACCCGTGAGCCCAAGTCTATCCATATGCAACTCTACCAATAAATGGCCCCTTTCAGGTATACGTAGCATGGTTTATGTCCCCTACCGGATTGGTTACCGGCCTAGAGCGCCCATCCAACCATACACTACCACGGGTTGTTTGGTCTCAATGCCCTTCCGATTCGGGTCTGACACGACAAGGATGAACCTAGCCACACAACTAGACAATCCTATGTATGTCATCCAATAACTCGGGAGAGTGTCGATAGGCACCATCGGAGAACATCCCATACTATTCCCTCCGATGCCCAAAGACAGAAGTGTCAGTAGGACACTCCCCAAATCCCAAGTCATACGTAAGCAATCACACATCCAATCTCATCATTTCTCATGCATCCAATGCATATTCATAATAGTAATCAAATCATGATATTGAAACGAATCATTATAAACATAAGCAAATCAAAATGATAAAGTAACACAACAAAAGTATAAAGATTTAAATGCTACTGTTCTAACACATATGTAACAGTCTCATAATGATTGAAAGGAAATTTAGGGATTTCATTCTTTAAATAAAGCTCAGTTCAATATTTGATGACTTATATGTTTATGGATATAACCATCCTTACCTTGGATGAGTTGATGATGAATTGAGAATACCAAGAATAGTCCAATAGAATTGTTAAGGCCCTAAACAAACATCAATAATAAGTTAGAAAAGAAGTCGGGAAGATCGGATGTCATTTGGGTCAAAACTGACCAAGGTTACTGTCAACAACAACTTTGGTCAATGGTCTTGTTCGATGGTATCGACCAAAAGGATCGACCAAAATTGTCTTCGGGGCAGAATAGTGGATTTTGGGGATTTTGGTCCGAAATGAGTCTTCCGGTGTTCGGATCAATCTGAAACTTGGAGGCATACTTAACAACAGTAGTAGGACACTATAAATCAAGGAATTAACCCAATCCAATGGTCTAATTAAAAAGCCCCAATTTGAGCTATCAAGTTCAAGTGATAAACATCATGGCATGAGTTGGAATTGATTGCATTGATGAGGAATAGTATGCAATAGCTAGAGGAACTAATAGAAATTCGATTGGAATCATATGGCAATGTTGAACATGAACATAATACACTCTATAGCTCAGTTTGATATCAAATGGTATGATGTTAATAGGTAAATCATGGAATACATATGCTAGGCATGAGATATAAGCATAGCATCAATGAATGGCTAAGGGAATCATGGATTGAGCATGAGTAGGCACTTGGAGTGGTGGTTGCAAGGTTGCAGCACCATTCCAAATGTCTCATCAGCAAGATGACAATAGAAAAGAGTAGAAAATGGTAGGGTAGAGAGTGGAATGAGGAGTCATACCTTAGTGTGGAAGATGAAGACAAGAATCAATGATAAACTAAGTGTCTTTGATGAGATACCCTTCACACTAACCAAGGAGCTGCTTTGGGAAGCTCTCCCCACGTTCCCAGGTGAGAAAAATGATTGCAAAAGGCTCAAGGCTTGAGGTCATATTAAATAGAAAAGGAATATTCCATGGAATCATTAACTTGGCAGACTGGGATATTTTGGTCGATGGTCCTTGGTCGATGGTATCGACCAAAATATTTTCAGCAGAAAACTCAGGTTTAGAATAGCAACTTCGAGTAGGGATTTGAAAGGCTATACAAGGTCAAATTGAGTGAGGTTTTCTTCCACAATTCAATCAAGAAGTCTAGTTTCGGGGAATACCTTCGGATTGTGCACAGGAGGTCATTTGGTACATCAACCATATTAATCTTTTCCGATGCGCAGACTTTCCTTAAACACTGACAATGCATTTAAGCAAGGGGTATCATTGTCAATGTCCACGGGCTCGGTCTCCGAATCATGATCATCAATCAGAATGGTCCATAACTCTATTCTTCCACCGCTTCGGGTCCTCGGACCTGAATACAACAGTGGATCCGGGTCAGGGTCAAGGTTAGAATAGGGCTGGATATTACACTATGACTTAAACCATGTCTACCCTAGAGACTAGCATTCATAGAGTTAGACTCCTATTTGCATCATATGTTCCATATCGCATTGCATTATAATATGTTCTTAATGTGTATGATTTCTAATTATGGAATAACTTCCTTGCTGAGTTCTTCGAACTCATTCCTTTTTGTGCAAATGTTTTCGATTATATTCCAGGTACCGAAGATTACGATGGCACCTCCTATGAGGCGGATTATGATTCCACATACTACCCTCCGGGTAGTGGCATCGGTGAGGATCCGTATATTGGAGCCGAGGAGGATTACTATCTGTACCAGGGTTAGCCCCATAGTTGTGCGGGAGCGGCAGCGTTGGGTTTACTTCATCCGTACTGTTGAGGAGACTACTATTAGTATAGAAGAAACCCTAGCTTAGTGCCCCATTTCCCTGGTGTATTTATGGAGTATTCGGGCCTGTAATTAACTTGTTTTTGGTTTATTCTGGTGACACTTGGATATGTAACTAACTTGATTTACTTCTTTTCCGCTGCATTGAGAGGGTGGCTACCACACCTTCTCACCCTTTATGATTTTGATCACACTCTGTTATTATCTATATTCTGCACTCTGATTTAGTTAATCTTATCTTATTCATGATACTTAGTATTAACTGTTTTTACCATTGATTATTACTGTTCATGATTGTGTTACCGTGTATGTGGGAGGCATGGACCTCAGATCATTGATCCTTGGACTATGGATCACATCCTGGGTATTCCAAATGGGGTACCGGCTGGGTGGATGTGACAGATTGGTATCAGAGCCCAAGATCAAGTGGAACCCCGACCACAGAAACGGTAACGGAACATTCCGAGTCACAGATCCGGAAGTGACTCAAGTACTCCTAGAAGTGAATAATAGATAACCTGGACTAGAAACCAAAATATTGAAACATAATTTGACTCATGAATAAGACACAATAATATAGACAAAATAACTGAACTTCATTGATTTCATAGGGAAATTTTTACTAGTCTGAAAAGAGAAATACATCCATGATGACATAAAAGAAAATTCCTAGTGCTGTCTATGTAGGTGAACGACTCCTGCGATCTGTCTGATCCCTCCTAGATCTGAACTCCTCCTCCAGTCGTGCAAACCTCTCACTGAGGGTGCACATGTGTAACTCCATCCTCTCCTGCCGAGCCTTGATCCTCTCAAGAATAGAGTAAATCGATGACTGATGAGAAGCCATATCTGGAGCCTCAGAAGTCGTGTGTGATGGGCCTCCGACCTCAGTAAATCGTGGAGCGGGAACCTCCTCATGTCTCGGAGCCTCCTCATGACCCTGATCATCATCCTCACGATGCTCATCATCGTCACCACCATCATCATCATCAGTACTATCATCCTCCGAGTCGTCATCTCCTGATGCATCATCGATATCATCCTCATCCTCTGATCTGACTACATCATGGAGCCCCATCTTCCTAATCAACCATGTACCAATGGGCTCACCTAAATCTCGACCCTGAATCATAGGTGTATGCTCCAAGTCCACATCAAAGTACTCAAAGATACGAGTCAAGAATCGGCCGAAAGCCAAGTTCCTATCCCCAGGAAACTCGATCCGATCAATCATGACATTTTGCATGACGTATGCTAAATCGATTTGTACTCCAGTATACATACTATAAATGACCAGTGCCTCCATCGCCGACACTTTGCTATGATGCCCTGCCTTCGGAAGGATGTTTCGCCCGAGGATGCGAGCGATAACTCTAGCTGAAGGACGCATCGCGGTACCACACCGGGGCATATAGCAGTCAATGTCATCCCATAGAGTCATGCATACCTCGTATACCTCATAGGGAAGAATCACCTCTGTGAGATCTGTGCCAGTGGGAATCCACCAACGGGAATCTCGTACGATCGGTATATCTAAGATGCGAGCCAGTGTCCTCGTAGTGAAACTGATTTCCTTACCCCCAACCATGGAATCCATGACAATCCTAGAACCATCCCTCGGATCATCCTCTATACGGTAAGTCAGATTACTATAGAAGTATCTGATAAGATCTGGGTAGACTGGCCATGCCGTAGTGAATAAGTGAAGCCAATCTATAGCCTCTAATCTCTCTCGGATGCGAAATACCTCTAAATCATCCACATCCACCAATCGTCCGTGCTCGATCGGTATATCATGGAAATAATGTTCGTGTAGAAACTCCGCCATAGGAGTAGTGAAATGCTCCTCGTCTATGACCTCAGCCCGGGGAACAAGTCCTCTACCCCTGTCCACTCGTCTCCCTCCTCTAGGCATGGTGGATCTGTTGAAACAAGGAAAGAAACTCATTTGGATTAGTCTCAGTGTGTGATTGTTAGATGAAGGGCATTTTCGTAAATTTTCAGAAAATTCAATTTTGGTAAAATTTTGGTTTGATCATTCTAACATATGCATAAGACCTGTACAAGCATGCTAGAATACTTTATTTGGGGAAAATCCATCTTTTTGGCATATTCAAAGTGAAAATTCAGCAAGTAAGAGAGAAGAATCCCTCTTTTGGCTTGCATTTGTGATTTTTGAAATTTGGAATTTGACCGAATGGAGAGTGGGAACACTTTCCCCATAGTAGATCAGTGTTGTAGAAATTTGTTTCATGTCAAAATTCCTTTTGGGTTGAAAATGAGACAAGTTTTTGTAAAGTGGGTTTGTTGTGAAATGAATAGTGTTTTGGTAACCAAAATAGATGCAATCTTGTGTTTGGAACTTAATCTTACTTGAAAAATTATGAAAACACGTTTCTAATCATTTATATGCATGATTCTAACCATTAGCTACAAGTATTATTCAGTTTTATTGAAGAACACAACAATGGTGAATGAAGTTTACAAGAAAAGAGAAAAAGAAAGAGAACTTACTTGTGTAGATGATCAAGTGAGATTATCAAGAATGATTGAAGCCTTGAATCAAGTCCTAGCACTTTTGAAAACCCTAGAAAATTGCTTTCTCCAAAGCTAAACTCGAAATGGTTGAGTGAGGAATGAAAATGAAATGAGAAGTGGGCCCTTTAAATCTGATTTTCGCGCAGAATTTATTTTGGTCGATCCTTTTGGTCGATACCATCGACCAAGAAGCATCGACCAAAATTCACCATTTTTCTGCATTAGGTTATTTTGGGAATTTTTGATTCTTTGACTCATTTCCTTTGGATTTTGATCAATGCTGATTTATTTGACTGATATATTGATAATTCTAACCATGATTTGGTTATCCTATTCATTGGCCAAGTTGTCTTTGTCAAATTTGAAATTTTAGTATCCTTATCTTTGATCCTTGAAGAATGGTCTTACTTAGAAATTGTTTCGTCGGATCCGGAAGCAACGGAAACGAAGAAACCCCTGCTGGGGGCTCTGATCAGCAGACACAGGAAAATAGCCACACCACGAATGGCATTCCTGGTGCCCCCGATATCGGAAGCTTTAGAGATATCGCTAGCGTCATGACCAACATGATGCAACAGCAGGCTGCCCAATTTAATCAAATGATGACTGGTTTTGCTACCCTTCGCAATGAGAACCGTGCCGGAGTTGGAACTTCTGGAGCCGCAGCCCCTCTTATGGAAAGATTCACCAGGACACCCCACACCCGTTTGATGGAAAGTTTCCTAAAGTTACAAGTACCTTCTTTTACTGGTGTGACCAAGGACACCCTTTTTCCGAACAAGTGGCTTCGTGAGTTGGAGAAGGCCTTCAGACATTTGCAATGTTCTGATGCTCAGAAAGTGTTGTTTGCCGAGCAGAAGCTTCAGCAAGAAGCTGATGCATGGTGGGCTTCCACTAGGCCTATCCTTGAGACCTTGAATGGTGGTGTTGTTACCTGGGAGAAGTTTAAGGAAGCTTTTTGCAAGAACTACTTTCCGGAAGCTGTAAAGGATGCAAAGAAGGCCGAGTTCATGGCCTTAGTACAAGGTACTTTGTCTGTGCTTGAGTATCAGCAGAAATTTGAAGAACTTTTCTTCTTCGCCCCCGAGTCTATTAAGTCTGAAGAAGCCAAGGCGAAAGAGTTTTTCAAGGGTTTGCGACCTTCTATTAAGGCATACCTCACTGTCTTGCCTCTTGAAGGATATGCTCAGGTGGTTCAAAACTCGAAGAAGCTTGAAGAAAATGAAAAGGAAAATGCTCGAGTTCAGAAACCCTGGCAACCTAGACCTTCTGGATTTGTGGACCACACTGATCGGCGTTTTGCTAGACCTGCTCCTTATCCCCGCACCCGCCTTTCAGCCGAGAAATTTTGGTCAGAATCCTAATTCCCTTCCTGTGAGCTATTATGGTCAGTCCAGTGGAGCCAGACCTCAGGGAGCTACTTATCCTCCTAGGCCTAGGATGATGAATCCTAGACCAGCTTATCAGAGACCTCCCCCTGCTGCAGCTCCTATTGGACCGAAAGATACTACTTGCTTCCTCTGCAAGCAAGCAGGCCATTATGCTCGTTCCTGCCCCAAGAAGTCTGTGCAACCTCAAGCTCCCGTAGTGAAGAGTACTCCTGCTGCTACTTCGCCCCTCCCTCTGGCAGAGTGTTTAGCATATCTGGTACCGAGCAAGACCCTTGCCACGATGTTGTAACAGGCACTCTGTTAGTAGCTTCTCTTCCCGCATTTGTATTATTTGATACGGGTGCATCACATACATTCATATCATCTACTTTTGCCTTGAGAACTAACTTGACACCTCGATGTTTATCTAGTCATTTATCTATTTGTACCCCTGTTGGGTCTGCTGTTAAACTAGATAAAGTGTTAGAAGATTGTTCTGTTTTGATTTGTGGAAGGAATCTGAAGGCAAACCTTGTATTGTTTGACATGAGAGATTTTGATGTAATCTTGGGAATCGACTAGTTGACCTTCTACAATGCCATGATCTTATGCTCCTCAAAGAAGATTCAGTTCCGTGTAGAAGAGAATTCAATTTTCGAATTTCAAGGAGAGAAGGGAAGATTTAGCAAGAAGACCTTGTCCACTCTAATGCAAGTCCATGCCTTTTTGGGAGATGCTTCGTCTGGAAGCAAGGTCAGAGAGAAGAAGAGACTTGAAGAAGTCAGAGTTGTTAGTGAATTCCCCGATGTTTTTCCGGATGACTTGTCAGGTTTGCCTCCTGATAGGGAAGTTGAGTTTTCTATACACTTAATTCCTGGAGCGGCTCCTGTATCCAAGGCCCCTTACAGAATGGCACCTACCGAACTTGAAGAGTTGAAAACTCAATTAAATGAACTCTTAGAGAGAGGTTTCGTGCAGCCAAGTGTGTCGCCTTGGGGAGCTCCGGTCTTGTTTGTAAAGAAGAAAGATGGTAGTATGCGTCTGTGCATTGACTACCGGGAATTGAACAAGCTGACAAACAAGAATAGATACCCTTTGCCTCGGATTGATGACCTTTTTGATCAGTTGAAGGGTGCTGCTGTCTTTCCAAAGATTGATTTGAGATCTGGATATCACCAGCTGAAGGTGAAGTCAAGTGACATCCTTAAGACAATGTTCGTAACAAGGTACAGACATTATGAATTTAAAGTGATGCCTTTCGGCTTGACTAATGCCCCTGCCGTGTTCATGGACCTCATGAACCGAGTATTTCACGATGTACTCGATAAATTTGTAATCGTTTTCATTGATGACATCTTGATTTACTCAAAGAATGAGGAAGAGCATGCGGAGCACCTGAACTGCACGTTGCAAAGGTTGAGAGAAAAGAAACTCTATGCTAAATTTAGCAAGTGTGACTTTTTGCTCTCAAGTGTAGTATTTCTTGGCCATGTTGTTTCAGCCGAGGGTATTCGTGTTGACCCAGAGAAAGTCCAAACTGTTACTGATTGGGAAAGACCAAAGACCGTGACTAAGATAAGAAGCTTTCTTGGATTAGCAGGATACTACCGGAGATTCATTGAAAACTTTTCTAGGTTGGCTGCCCCTATGACTAAGCTAACTAGAAAAGAAGAGAAGTTTGTCTGGACCGATTCTTGTGAGAAGAACTTCGAAGAGCTGAAAGTTAGATTGACAAGCGCCCCGGTTCTGACTATACCTGATAGTTCCGGTGGATTGACGGTCTACACTGATGCTTCTAAAATCGGTTTGGGCTGCGTGTTGATGCAACACGGAAAGGTAGTGGCTTATGCCTCTCGACAACTAAAGGATTATGAGCGGAACTACCCCACTCATGACTTAGAACTTGCAGCTGTTGTATTTGCTTTGAAAATTTGGAGACACTATCTATACGGTGAGAAGATCGCCATCTTTACGGATCATAAAAGTTTGAAATACTTCTTCACCCAGAAGGAGCTGAATATGAGACAGAGAAGATGGTTGGAGTTGGTCTCTGACTATGATTGTGACATCCAGTACCACCCGGTAAAGCAAATGTAGTGGCGGATGCTCTTAGTAGAAAGAGTCAAAGAAAAGAATTGGATTTAAATGCTTTGAGTCGGCCTTTGTTGTCCTCGATGGAAAGATTTTGTTTGGAAGTGGTCCCTAAGGGTTCGGATTGTATTCTCTATGCCATGACTGCAAGATCCTCCCTTAGAGATAGAATTGTTGCCTTGCAAAGTTCTGATCTAGAGTTGAAAGAGAAGATTGATAAAATTGCCTCGAATTCGGAAATGGACCCTGCTTTTAGTACATCTATGGATGGTACCTTATTGTTTAGAGGTAGACTCTGTGTGCCCGCTATTGATGAAATCAAGAAAGAAATATTGAAAGAAGCACACCAGTCCATCTTTACAGTACACCCTGGAAGTACCAAAATGTACAAGGACTTAAGGGAACATTTTTGGTGGAATGGTTTGAAAGCAGACGTTGAAGACTTTGTTGCCAGGTGTGAAACTTGCCACGTGTGAAAGCTGTTCGCCAACCCCCATCTGGATTACTTCAGCCCCTTCCTATTCCTGGTTGGAAGTGGGAAGATATCTCAATGGACTTTGTGACTAGCTTGCCGCGGACGAGTAAGGGAAATGACACTGTGTGGGTGATTGTTGATAGGTTGACTAAATCAGCCCATTTCATTCCTATGAAGATCACTTACTCTTTGGATAAGCTAGCTAGACTTTATGTGGACAATGTAGTTCGTCTACACGGAGTGCCAGTGAGTATTGTTTCTGACCGTGATCCTAGGTTCACCTCAAGGTTTTGGAATGGACTGCAGAAAGCCTTGGGAACCCAATTGAATCTGAGTACAGCTCATCACCCACAGTCTGATGGACAATCTGAGCGGACAATTCATATTCTTGAAGACATGCTTAGGTCTTGTGTGGTTGACATGGGTGGAAATTGGGATGAACACCTTGCCTTAGTCGAGTTTGCCTATAACAATAGTTATCAAGCAACAATAGGCATGGCTCCGTTTAAGGCTTTGTATGGTAACACTTGTAGAACGCCCTTGTATTGGACAGAGACTGGTGAAAGAAAAGTCTTAGGTCCATAGATGATTGAAGCTACCAGTGATATGGTTGACATGATTCGGGAAAGGATCAAGTCTGCTCAATCTAGACAGAAGTCATATGCCGACAAGAGAAGAACCGACTTAGAATTTCCAATTGGAGAGAAAGTTTTCCTTAAAGTATCACCTATGAAAGGGGTGACGAGATTCAATGTGAAAGGAAAGCTTAGTCCCCGCTTCATTGGACCTTTTGAGATTTTGGAAAGGGTTGGACTTGTAGCATAACGCTTGGCCTTGCCTCCGTCACTTGCTGGAGTTCACAATGTGTTCCATGTTTCAATGCTTCAAAAATACCTAGAAAACCCGGAGCACATACTACAGCAAGAACCCGAAGGACTTAATGCCGATCTTTCTTACGATGAAGGACCAGCCGAGATCCTAGATAGAAAGGACAAGCAGTTGCGGAATCGCACCATTCCTCTGGTGAAGATTCGATGGAAAAACCATACCCCTGAAGAAGCTTCATGGGAGAAAGAAGAAGACATGAAGGAGAAGTTTCCTCATCTTTTTGGAAGCACAGGTACGCTTTCAATTTCGAGGACGAAATTCTTTTAAGGGGGGGAGAATGTAATATCCAGCCCTATTCTAACCTTGACCCTGACCCGGATCCACTGTTGTATTCAGGTCCGAAGACCCGAAGCGGTAGAAGAAGAGATTTATGGACCATTCTGATTGATGATCATGATTCGGAGACCGAGCCCATGGACATTGACAATGATACCCCTTGCTTAAATGCATTGTCAGTGTTTAAGAAAAGTCTGCGCATCGGAGAAGATTAATATGGTTGATGTACCAAATGACCTCCTGTGCACAATCCAAAGGTATTCCCCGAAACTAGACTTCTTGATTGAATTGTGGAAGAAAAACTCACTCAATTTGACCTTGTATAGCCTTTCAAATCCCTACTTGAAGTTGCTGTTCTAAACCTGAGTTTTCTACTGGAATATTTTGGTCGATCCTTTTGGTCGATACCATCGACCAAAATATCCCAGTCTGCCAAGTTAATGATTCCATGGAATATTCCTTTTCTATTTAATATAACCTCGAGCCTTGAGCCCTTTTGCAATCATTTTCTCACCTGAGAAAGTGGGGAGAGCTTCCCAAAGCAGCTCCTTGGTTAGTGTGAAGGGTACCTCATCAAAGACACTTAGTTTATCATTGATTCTTGTTTTCATCTTCCACACTAAGGTATGACTCCTCATTCCACTCTCTACCCTACCATTTTCTACTCTTTTCTATTATCACCCTGCTGATGAGACATTGGGAATGGTGCTGCAACCTTGCAACTACCACTCCAAGTGTCTACTCATGTTCAATCCATGATTTCCTTAGCTATTCATTGATGCTATGCTTCTATCTCATGCCTAGCATATGTATTCCATGATTTACCTATTAACATCATGCCATTTGATATCAAACTGAGCTATAGAGTGTATTATGTTCATGTTTAACATTGCCTTATGATTCCAATCGAATTTCTATTAGTTCCTCTAACTATTGCATGTTATTCCTCATCAATGCAATCAATTCCAACTCAGGCCATGATGTTTATCACTTGAACTTGATAGCTCAAATTGGGGCTTTTTAATTAGACCATTGGATTGGGTTAATTCCTTGATTTATAGTGTCCTACTACTGTTGTTAAGTATGCCTCCAAGTTTCAGATTGATCCAAACACCGGAAGACTCATTTCGGACCAAAATCCCCAAAATCCACTATTCTGTCCCGAAGACAATTTTGGTCGATCCTTTTGGTCGATACCATCGACCAAGACCATCGACCAAAGTTGTTGCTGACAGCAACCTTGGTCAGTTTTGACCCAAATGACATCCGATCTTCTCGACTTCTTTTCTAACTTATTATTGATGTTTGTTTAGGGTCTTAACAATTCTATTGGACTATTCTTGGTATTCTCAATTCATAATCAATTCATCCAAGGTAAGGATGGTTATATCCATAAACATATAAGTCATCAAATATTGAACTGTGCTTTATTTAAAGAATGAAATCCCTTAATTTCCTTTCAATCATTATGAGACTATTACATATGTGTTAGAACAGTAGCATTTAAATCTTTATACTCTTGTTGTGTTACTTTATCATTTTGATTTGCTTATGTTTATAATGATTAGTTTCAATATCATGATTTGATTACTATTATGAATATGCATTGGATGCATGAGAAATGATGAGATTGGATGTGTGGTTGCTTACGTATGACTTGGGATTGGGGGGTGTCCTACTGACACTTCTGTCCTTGGGCATCGGAGGGAATAGTATGGGATGTTCTCCGATGGTGCCTATCGACACTCTCCCGAGTTATTGGATGACATACATAGGATTGTCTAGTTGTGTGGCTAGGTTCATCCTTGTCGTGTCAGACCCGAATCGGAAGGGCATTGAGACCGAACAACCCGTGGTAGTGTATGGTTGGATGGGCGCTCTAGGCCGGTAGCCAATCCGGTAGGGGACATAAACCATGCTACGGATACCTGAAAGGGGCCATTTATTGGTAGAGTTGCATATGGATAGACTTGGGCTCACAGGCGCTCAAGACCGGTAACCAATCCGTGAGAGGACGTGAGAGCTTCCCGTTTACTATATGTGGATGACCAATAGGGTTGATGAGTCCAAAATCCGGGATTTCGTTGACTCTAGTGTGAAGGATACCGGAAAGGATCGCCGGGGGCGAGGAATGGACGTATCTGAATCTGACTTGACCGACTGAGTAGATGACTTGCATTGGGCTAGGCTTTACCGTGACATGCGCCAGTATTTGACCAAATGGTGATGTGAGAGAGCGGTGACCGATCCCCTTACCACGGCTTTTTGATGACTTTACCGATCTACCCCGAGCATTCCCAAGATATGGAAATGGGAGAGTGACTGATGACCCAGAGAAGTACGGTGCTATGACTTAAAGCATGTCTACCCTAGAGACTAGCATTCATAGAGTTAGACTCATATTTGTATCATATGTTCCATATCGCATTGCATTATAATATGTTCTTAATGTGTATGATTTCTAATTATGGAATAACTTCCTTGCTGAGTTCTTCGAACTCATTCCTTTTTGTGCAAATGTTTTAGATTATATTCCAGGTACCGAAGATTACGATGGCACCTCCTATGAGGCGGATTATGATTCCACATACTACCCTCCGGGTAGTGGCGTCGGTGAGGATCTGTATATTGGAGCCGAGGAGGATTACTATCCGCACCAGGGTTAGCCCCACAGTTGTGCGGGAGCGGCAGCATTGAGTTTACTTCATCCGTACTGTTGAGGAGACTACTATTAGTATAGAAGAAACCCTAGCTTAGTGCCCCATTTCCCTGGTGTATTTATGGAGTATTCGGGCCTGTAATTAACTTGTTTTTGGATTATTCTGGTGACACTTGGATATGTAACTAACTTGATTTACTTCTTTTCCGCTGCATTGAGAGGGTGGCTACCACACCTTCTCACCCTTTATGATTTTGATCACACTCTATTATTATCTATATTCCGCACTCTGATTTAGTTAATCTTATCTTATTCATGATACTTAGTATTAACTGTTTTTACCATTGATTATTACTGTTCATGATTGTGTTACCGTGTATATGGGAGGCATGGACCTTAGATCATTGATCCTTGGACTGTGGATCACATCCCGGGTATTCCAAATGGGGTACCGGCTGGGTGGATGTGACACTGGTGACCTATACCCAACCATGGCTTGACAGGACTTTACCCAACAACCGCGAAGAACCCAATAGACGTCTCTTGTTGAGGGAGAGTGACTGAGACTGCCCAAAGGAGATTGGTGTATAAAGTTAATGCGTGTCTACCATAAAGACTTCATGATAGAGTTAGGAGCATAATGTCATAATCATTCATATATCATATCATTATCATTAATTACATTATCTGTACTCATGCTATATGTGTGGTGTGGAATCTTATGAACGAATGCATGACATGGTGTGGAATCTTGTGAAGAATGCATGATATGATGTTGAGTTGACCTCACTGAGTTTTGTTGAACTCATTCCTTTTTATATGTCTATTTCTATTAGAATATTCTATAGGTTATGAAGACTCCTTCCAAGTGGAGGATTCTTCGCCGACAGACTTTCTTCAAGGAGTGACTGAAGAAGATGTAGATTCGCATGGAGCTTCATGCCTATGCAAGTACTATTCTTATGAGGTTGGATTCCATTAGGGAATCAGTTTAGTTTAAATTCCACTGCGATAAACTATGCTTCTTTCAAATTCTGATGTCCATTTTGATTTACTTTAGATAATGGATGACTGTAACCTTTTGATAATTAAGATTTGATAATTGTATACTTGAACTTGATTTTTCTTGTCCTTTTAATTATGCTATATCACATGTTGTATGGAGTTGTCACTGAACTTAGGTCTTGCGGTGTATCAGCCCCACGGGTATTCGGGTATAACCGGATCCTACATGGTGGGGTGTGACAAATTAGATCTAAGTTTATGATAGTATTCATCTCTGATCCATTGCTAATGATCCTCTTAACATGATCCTTCATTCTCCTTTGCATCCTTGGTTGTTTTCATTAAAAACCATGCTTTTGATCAAAATTAGAAAGTCATGGTTTTGATCCTTGTTTGATGTTTAATCTTTGCTAGATAGTCTTAGATTACTATTCCTAAGATTCCTTTGGAATTTTGGAGTGTTTCAAATCCCGGAAAATGAATTTCAGATAAAAAATTTAGTATTGGCTTCGGATACTGGTCGACTGGATCAGTCTACCAGCCAGGCTGCCAGGCATGGACAGCATCGTGTTCTTCATCCGATTTGATCCGTTTGACCTCCAATCTTCTAGGGCTTTCTCCTGATGTTGTATCTATGCTTGTCTAGGGTTTATTTGCTAACTTTGGACTTGATCTCTTTGATCTCCGGAATATCTTCGAATCTATTTAAGGTAAGGACAGTTGTTTCCATATTAACATAGATTGCATAAATCTTAGTTTCTATTTTGGGAATTGCTTAGATTTACTACCATACTTGTATTCTCTTAGTATGATATTACTACTGTAAGTACTTCAACTACAGTAGTACCTTGTTCATGTATTCTTTATTATTTATGAATACTTATTCTTGTCATTTACATATTCGATTGATCATGTTTATTTGTATCTGTCTGTATGATGAGATATCAGTTGTGTATGCTATGACTGAATTGGGAATGTGATTGATTAGGTATGATTTGGGATTGGGGAATGTCCTTTTGACATTTCTGTCCTTGGACATCAGTGGGAATAGTATGGGATACTTCCGATGGTGCCCTTTGACGCTTTCCCAGATTATTGGTTGTCATACCTAGGGCTTGTCTAGCTGTCTTTGGCTAGGATGTCCCTGTTATATCAGACTGGATTCGGAAGGGTATTGAGACCGAGTAACCTGTGGTAGCAATGGGGATTTGTTGGCGCTCAAGACCAGTAACCAACCCGTGAGAGGACATGAATCACATTGTGGGGGCCATTTGTTGGTAGGGTTGCAAATAATAGACTTGGGCTCATGGGCGTTCAAGATCGGTAGCCAACCCATGAGAGTACATGAGAGCTTCCCGTCTATTATTTGTGGATGACCAATAGGGTTGATGAGTCCGAAGTGTCTCATCCACCCAGCCGGTACCCTACCTGGCATACCTGAGTATGTGATCCACAATCCAAGGATCAAGCATCGAGGGACCATGCCTCCCACATACGCGATAACACAATCATGAACAATAATAATCAAGGTAAAGGCAATAATAAAAGATATCATGAATAAGATACGAACAGATAATCAGAGTGCGGAATAAAATGATACCAAATGTATAAGTGTGATCAAAAGAAAGAGAGAGTGAGTGGAAGTCACTCCCTCAGTGGCAGAGGAAAAGTAGTAAGAAATCAAGTTAAGTTACAATCCAACATCTAAAGAGTAACTCAGTGAAAGTTAATTACATATCCCAGTGTTTAACAAAATCCAGGGGGTGGGGGGACTAAACAAGGGTTTCCTCTATCTTAATAAGTACATCCTCGTATGTGTAGACAAAGAAAGCCCAACACGGCTGTTCCCTCACCATTGTAGGGCTAACCCTAGTACGCAGTGTAATCCTCCTCAGTACCATAACCCTGATCTTCATAGTAGCTACCACCCTGAGGGTAGTATGTGGAATCATGGTCCGTCTCGTAGGTCGCACCATCGGGGTCTTCAACACCTATGGGATAATCTAACAAACATTTGCACAAAAGGAATGAGTTCAAAAGAACCCAGCAAGGCAGTTATTCCATAATTCATAAACCATATGAGTACAATTCATAACATGATGTAATATGATATGAGACACATGATGCAAATATGATTCTAACTCTATGAATGCTAGTCTCTAAGGTAGACATGCTTTAAGTCATAGCACCATACTTCTTTAGGTAAGTCTCAGTCACTCAACACCGGGGGGGAATTGGGTCCTACATCCCTCTCGGACAATCCATGGCTGGGGTTTCGGTCATCATCTCACATCACCATTTGGTCTAAGTATTGGCGCATGTCAAGGTAAGGCCTAGCCCAATGCAAGTCATCTACTCAATCGTATCAAGTCAAATCTAGATACTTCCATTCCTCCCATCCCGGGATCCTTTCCGGTATCCTTCACACTAGAGTCACGGATATTACTCACCAGGCTCACCAACCCTATTGGTGATCCACAAATAGTAGACGGGAAGCTCTCACATCCTCTCATGGATATGACTCACCAGTCTCGAGTGCCCATGAGACCAAGTCTAGCTATTTGCAACCCTACCAATAAATGCCCCCTTTCGGGTATCTGTAGCATGGTTTATGTCCTCTCACGGGTTGGTTACCGGTCTTAAGCGCCATCAAACCATACACTACCACGGGTCTTTCGGTCTCAATGCCCTTCCGATTCGGGTCTGACATGACAAGGACATCCTAGCCACACAACTAGACAATCCAATGTATGTCATCCAATAACCGGAGAAAGTGTCGATGGGCACCTTCGGAGAACATCCCATACTATTCCCTCCGACACCCAAGGACAAAAGCTTCAATAGAACACTTCCCAATCCCAGATTATACCTAAGCAATCACATACTCAAGTCCATTATACACAAATGATACATCATCATAAGAGAAGTTAAGTCATAACATCACAATGATTCATCAAATATATAAGTAACAAGAATGACTAATCATTATAACAAGAATATATAAAAACACAATACTACTGTTCTAAAGCATGTATAGCAGTCCTACGATATTCAAAAGTAATAAAGAGACTATGTTCACTAAGTTATGAACATCAAGACATAATCACATAGCCTATGTATTTATGGCAATAATCGTCCTTACCTTACGCTATGATGATGATGATCCAAAGATCACACAAGAATGATCCAATGATGGTAATAAGACCCTAGACAAACATAAATGAAAGATTAGAGAAGAAATCGGGAAAATCGGAGGTCGAACGGGTCAAAACGGAGAAGGACATAGTTCAGCAGCATGCTTGGTCGATGCTCTTGGTCGATGGGATCGACCAAGGAGGATCGACCAAGACAGTCTCGGGGCTGCATAGTGGATTTTGGGATCTTGGTTCTAAATCGGTCTTCCAGGGTTCGGATTGATCCGAAACTTGGAGGGATGATTAATAACAGTATAAGAACACTACTAATCAAGAAATTAATACAATCTAAAGGTCTAATTAGAAAGCCCCAAATTGGCCTACTAAGTTCTATAGACAAGAATCAAAGCATGGATTGAAATCAAATGCATTTGCATTGGAAATGCATGAATTAGCTAGGAGAACTAATAGGAATTGGGTTAGAATCATATGCTAGCAATAAACATAGAAATAGCACACTATATACTTCAGTTTAGGACAAGAATGCATGAAGTTAAGAAGAGAATCAAAGGATTGCATATGCAAGGCTTGAAATGAGAGCATAGCATCAATGGAAATGGGAGAGGATCATAGGTTAAGCAAGAGTGAACACTTGGAGTGATGGTTGCAAGGTTGTAGCATCAACTCCAAGGTTACAACAGCAAGATAAGGAATAGAAAAGAATAGAATAGAGAGTGAGAGTGATGAATCATACCTTGTAGATGATGATGGAGTCAAAGAACAATGATTATAGTGGAATATCCTTCACCAATATCGAGGAGGAGCTTTGGGGAACCTTCTCCACGTTCTCAGATGTTGCAATGATTAGAATATGGTTCAAAACATGAGGCTAGCACAAATAGGGTAGGGAATATTCCAAGGGGAATCATTTACTCGAATCTGGGCAGCCTTGGTCGATGCTCTTGGTCGATGGGATCGACCAAGGAGGATCGACCAAAGACAGTTCAGCAAAAAAATTAGTACTAGTTCAGCAACTTCGGACAGGGATTCGGAGGGCTATACAGGGTCAAATTGAGTGGGGTTTTCTTATACAAGTCAATCAAGAAGTCTAGTTTCGGGAATACCTTTGGATTGTGTACGGAAGTTCATTAGGTACTTCAACTAGTCACCCCTCTTTGATGCGCAGATTTTCACTAAACACTGACAATGTACTCAAGTAAGGAGCATCATCACCAATGTCCATGGGCTCGGACTCCGACACTAGATCATCAACTAGTAGGGTCCACAAGTCTCTTCTACCACCGCTTCAGGTCTTCGGACCTACAAACATCAAGGGTTCCGGAAAGGATCGCTCGAGGCAAGGAATGGACATATCTAACTCTGACTTGATATAACCAAGTAGATGACTTGCATTTGGCTAGGCTTTACCTTGACATGCGCCAATACTTAGACCAATGGTGATGTGAGAGAGCGGTGACCTAAACCCCAGCCATAGAATGTCTCGAGGGATGCAGGACCCAACTACCACTGGCAGAACCAAGATACCAAGATGGTTAAGGGGGAGTGATTTGAGACCTACCCAAAGAAGTATGGTGCTATGACTTAAAGCATGTCTAACTATAGAGACCAGCATACATAGAGTTATATTCATACATGCATTGTCTATTTCATATCATTTTGCATCTACTATGTTTTGCTATCATGTTATTTATGTTGTTGTGGAATAACTTGCCTTGCTGAGTTCTTTTGAACTCACTTCTTTTTGTGCAAATATCTTTGTTAGATTATCCTGTGGGTAATAAAAAATATGAAGGCCAGTACTATGAGGCGCAAGCCGATGAGGCATACTACTCCTAAGGTGCTCGCGGTTACGAAGATTACGTTGAAGATTCCTCATGTGATCATGCTGCATACCAGGATTAGCCCTATTTTGGAATGGAAGCGGCCATGTTTAGTTTCTCTAGTTTATGTTTATGAAGACATTCTTTATAAGACGGAAGAGACCTTAGTTTAGTTTGATTATTTCTTTTCTTTCCTTTCTTTTGGGAATCGGTTGTAATCTTTTCCTTTTAGTTTCGAGCTACATTTCAACTGTAGTTGTGGAGTGCTTTCCCGCACACACTACATTTTGATTATTATATTAGAATCATTCTTTCCGCACTCTGATTATATTGTCATTATCTCTCCTTATCTTGGTCTCTTTGTTTATATAATAATACATTGATTATGTCTTGTTCATAATTATGTTATTGTATATGTGGGAGGATGATTTCCTCAATACTTGGTCTTCGGGGCAGTGGATCACACACTCGGGTATGCTAGGTAGGGTACCGGCTAGGTGGATGTGACACGAAGAGCCTTTGAAGATTTAGAATAGACTTAGTCTTTCTTTTTATTCAGTTGTAATAACTTAGAAGTTTTGACCTAACTTCCGCTTTGACCTATAGAGTTCTTTTCCATTCTACTCCATAGTTATTATTTCTTGAATGGTATCATTTTATTTCCGTACTCTGATATACTTTGAGATTTATTCTGAGATCTTTCTTTGATTGTTTCTTAATATGTTTATACATTGATTATTCTTTGCTCTTGATTATATTAATGTGAATCCAGCCCAAACCTAGCCAGGACACCCTATTTGTTTTGGGTGAAGAAAGGTTTGTTTAATGTTTGACCTTGAAGTTGGACCTTGATAATAGTGTTGCTATCTTTGAAAGTCTTAGGAAGTCATGTCAAACCTTTCCCTTAGGGTTGATCCAATGTCCTGAAGTGAAAGAAGTGGTCTTTGTGGACCCTCTCAGTAGAATAGGACCTAAAACCCATTTGGACATAGTTTGAAGGTGCCCCTATGTACTAGGTAAGCCATATGTTGAGTTGGGAGAAGCCCATTGGATTTTGATGAAGTTTTGTGCCTTGAATTCCCTGACTAAGCCTTACTGTCAGGCTTGGTCGACTGGGTGGTCGACTAGGCCAGTCGACCAACCAATCGACCAACAGGACAGCAAGATTTGGTAAGATCTTCTTTTAGGGTTTTTAATGCTCTATATAATTAGACTTCGTGTTTCTTAGCCTCATTTGTTTCTAAAACCCCTAGAGAATGTGGGAAGATCCTCTCAAAGCCTCTCTTGGTGTTGTGGAAGATCCTCAAGCATTCCTCCTAGTTTCTAATTTGGTTCATCTTCAACAAGGTTGGTATTCTACCTCTTTCTTCTCTAATCTCTTCTCTCTACTAGTCTAGTTCATTGTTTTGATTGTGGAGAAGGTGTTACACTACTGTAACTACCTATTCTCTGATCTCCTTGTGTCTTAGAGTGAAACCCCATTCACTCTATGCATTCCTTGAAGCCATATGGTGAATCTCCTTGATTTTCCTTGTTTCTAAATTGGTTTTGATAGCATGATTCTTTCTTACTTTAGTTTTTCCTTTCTAATTAGTAATAGACATTCTTATTCTTATTTTTCATTGCTGATCTATTGTATTCAATGTCTTTGAATGAATCTCCATTCATTCCATTGATGCTATGATCTTCATGCTTGGGTTCTTAGCCATGATTATATGATATCTTCATGATCATTCCGTTAATCTGATTTCTCAATCATATTAGATCTGAATTCATGTTAGTATTCATCTATAATCTAATGCTAATGATCATCTTGAGTGAATCCTTAATCCTCCTTTGCAGCCATGGTTGTTTTCATTGAAAACCATGTTTTTTTATCAAAATAGAAAGTCATGTTTCTAAATATGAAAGTCATTGATTTTGATTATGGATGGTGTCTAATCCAAGCTAGATAGTCTTAGTATGTTTATGTGGAGTTCCCCTTCGAATTTCGGATCAATCGGACTTCAAATGAAGAAGTTATGACCGATTTATGGTTGTTGTCGCGTACTAATCATCTGGTCGATTGCTTGGTCGATTGGACCAAGCTACCACCCAATCTACCAAGGCAATCGACGACTCCAATTTTGCTCTGTTTCGACTTTTATCTCTTGGATTTACTTCTTATGACCTATACATATTTTGTCAAGCTTGTTTAAGTGATTTTGGATCTGTTCTCTGATCTCTTACTTGAAGATTATAAGTTCGGATTACGAGGTGAGTATTCCAACTCAAAATATGCCTATCTACATGTCTTATTGTATTATGACATGAATGCATGACCTAGGTACTAATGTTTTATTTTCTTTACATCATGAAACTTCTGCAACTACAGTAGCGTATTCATATTGGAATTGATGATATAGTATTGTGAATGTGATTTGGACTATGATATGAATAAGAATGTGAATGTGATTTGTATGGAATCATGATGTGATGTGAATACCTAGGTTGTGGTTGTGGAATGGGGAATGCCCTATTGGCGTTTGTGTCTTTGGACATCAGTGGAAGTGGTATGGGATGCTTTCCTATGGTGCCACATGACTCTTTCCCTTACTACTGGTTGACATACCTAGGATTGGTCTAGCAGTGTTTGGCTAGGAATACCCCTATTATATCAGACCCGATTCGAAAGGGTATTTAGACCGAATGACCCGGGTAGCAATGGGGATTTTTGGGCACTCAAGAGCGGTAACCAACCCGTGAGAGGACATGAATCACATTGTGGTTACTCGTGAGAGGCCATTTATTGGTAGGGTTGCAAATAGTAGACTTGGGCTCATGGGCGTTCAAGACCGGTAACCAATCCTTGAGAGGACATGAGAGCTTCCCATCTATTATTTGTGGATGACCAATAGGTTGATGAGTGCGTAGTCTGGGACTATGTTGACTCTAGTGAGAAGGATACCGGAAAGGATCGCCCGGGGCGAGGAATGGAAGTATCTGGACCTGAGTTGATATAACTAAGTAGAAGACTTGCATTTGGCTAGGCTTTACCTTAACATGCACCAATATTTAGACCAATGGTGATGGAAGAGAGCGGTGACCTAAACCCCAACCATGGAATGTCCCGAGGGATGTCGGACCCATTACCAACCGATGATGTGTGATTTGAGACCTTCCCAAAGAAGTATGGTGCTATGACTTAAAGCATGTCTGCCATTAGAGACCAGCATACATACATAGAGTTAGAAGCATATTGCATTTATTGCATTTATTGTTTCAGATTTGGACTACATTGATGGCTTCCATTGACGGCAGCCGGCATCGTCTTATTTTTTGATGGGATCATGCACTAGATGGTGATCTGAAGCTTCAAGAGCATAAAGGTGAAGAAGATGAAGACTGAAGAAGAAGAAGAGCCGACTGAAGATGTTGATTAGACTTCTCTTGTTTCTTCTAGACTTTCACTTTACTTGTATTATCTTAGAGCTTAACCATAGATTTCGATTTACCTTCCGCATATGTTGTAGAGTATATTTCTGCTATACTCTACAGTTGTCTTTTGATTTGGTATCATGTTATTCCGCACTCTGATATTCTTTAGTGATCCTTCTGAGATCCTTTCTTGACTTTTATTATTAATTTATTGGAATATAATGATTTGTTCTTGCTTTTGATTATGTTATTGTGCTAAATTGATATGATCGTTCCTAAACTTGATTTTCGGGTTGTGGATCACACACTCAGGTATTCCAGATAGGGTACCAGCTGGGTGGATTTTGCAGGATGTGACAATTATTGTGCAATGTTGGTATATGATCGCCCTAAACTTGACCATGGGACTGTGGATCACACCTCCAAGTATCACAATTAGGGTACTGGCTGGGGGGATGTGACAAGATGGATCAAGAGTACAGTGATGACACATGTAGAAGGTCCCGAAAAATCAGGTAAGACCCTTCTATAATATAGAATAAGACCAAAGGAAGAGCTAGGGCATTCAGGGCCTCAATTCACTATTGGAACAAAAGCACCATGGGTGGGTTGCTTGCTCTGGTTGCCCCAGGCTACCCACCCAGTTTCGAGGAAAAGGGTATTTTGGGAAAATAAATTTTTTAAGCCCTATTAATGATTTTTCATTCTAAAATGTGTCATTATATTCTAAAGTTGTCAGAGAATGTCAGAACTCCTCAAGAGAACCCTCTCCAAGGTGAAGGTAGGTGTGGGAGGTATCCGTCAAGGTTTCCAATCATCATTTCGCTTTCTAAAAGGTTAGTATTCATATTATTCATTCTAGTTCTTTTCTTTTGATTGAATCCTCCTACTGCCAAGACCTAGAGGAAGATTTCTACTTGTTGTAAAACCTCATTCTTCTATCCTCTTTACTCTAGAGTAAATCCCCATTCACTATGGCTCATCCGCGAATCTTGCGGTTAGATTTCGGAAAAGACCTAATATAGGATTCGTTAGGTTTTCATTCTTTTTGCTATGTTTGATCTCTAAACTATTTTAGATAATGTTATACTATGATTTCAGAATTTTCTAAATAATTTTGGAGTAGTTTAGAACCCAAACGAGAAGTTTGCTATTGATTTGAGCCAAATCTATCGCACACAGAGCTCTAGTTGCCCCGGGCAACCCACCCATGCTCTTGCAGTTTTCATGGTTGGGTTGATTGCTCTGGTTGCCCAGGCAACCTACCCACTGCCAAGTTGGTTGGTTGTTTCTCTTTTCAACACCATACCTCTAGGGTTTTTTCTAACCTTGGACCAACACTTTAAAAGGACTTTTTGGGAAGTGTGAACATACTCTTTGACCTAATTTACAAGGTTGCAAATGGATAGCAAGGTGAGGATGTTCACTTGCACATAATCATTGTTACATTCTTGTTTGTTATGGAACTTGCTTATATGATTACATATTGTTGTTTTAGGGTTTAGGAATGATTAATGATACATATTGTTGTTTGTTAATGATATATTCTTATTTGTTATGGAACTTGCTTATATGACTACATATTGTTGTTTTAGGGTTTAGGAATGATTTATGACTCTGAAATATCAGTATATATGTGATTAATGATGTTTATGATATATGGATCAACATGTGACTGTATGGACTTAAAATGACTTGCGGCTTGAGAATGTGATTGAATCTACCTTGTAACGTGAATGTAGGTTGTGATTGCGAATTAGGGAAGACCATTTGGGTGTTTCTGTCTTGGGACATCAGTGGAGGTGGTATGGGACTCAATCCTATAATGCCCCGTAGCATTTTTCACAGTTATTGGATGTCATAACTAGGAAGTCTAGTTGAGTTTGGTTAGAAACCCCCATCATATCATCACCCTATCTATCAAATCCCCCAATTGGTACCCTAATTGCAATACATGGAGGTGTGATCCACAGCCCCAAAGATCAATTCTCAACAATCATTCTCCCACATAGCACAATAGTATAATCAAGAGTAAGAACAAATCATTGTATTAAAGTAATTAAAAAGAAATAATCAATGAATGGATCTCAGAAGGATCTCAAATCAATAATCAGAGTGTGGAAAAATGATACCAATATAGAATCAGAGTATAGAGTATAGCGAAAATAATTTCTAAAATCAAATGCAGAAGGTAGATCAAAATCTAAAGTATTACAACTGAATAAATCAAAGAAGTCTAAGAATTAATCTAAGTCTTCCATCGGTTCTTCTTCTTCTTCTTCAACCTTTGCCTTCTTCTCCTTGGTCTTGTGTACTAGCATCTAAGGATCTACATCCAGTTCATGCTCCCAATGGCAAACAAGATGATGTCTATCATTATTAATGGGTGCCGTCAAAGCAGTCCAGATTGGTACTCAGGTCGTACCATAGCCCACTATCTTCTCCCATTGTTTTCGTAGCTGGATCATATAAGGAAGAGTCCTCACCACAGGAGCTCGGGACCTCTTCCTCACCTACAAAGTCATCTAGCAAACGTTGTCCCCAAAGGGTGAGCTCAAAAGAACTCAGCAAGTAATTCAAGTACAAATAACCGTTACAATCAATATTCAAGTACAAAGCATGATGCAAGATGATATGAGACAATGTGCAAGTATGCATTTAACTCTAACATATGTTGGTCTCTATTGGCAAACACACATTAAGAAAGCACACCATACTCCTCTGGGCAGTCAGTCACTCTCCTCAACAATCTCTGTCCATTGGGTTCTTCGCAGCTATTGGGTCAAGGCATCCTTCTCGGACTTTCCATGGCTGGGGGGTTTTGGTCACCACTCTCTCACTTCACCATTGGTATGAGTACTGGCATGTGTCAAGGTTATACCTAGCCAATGCATGTCATCTACTGAGACACATCCACTTTAGGGTCGAATACTTCCCTTCCTCACTTCTCGCGATCCGTTCTGATATCTTTCCACCTAGACTCACCATCTCCTTCTCAGCTATGTAGACTTTTAACCCTATTGGTCATCCACATACAATAAACGGGAAGCTCTCGTGCCCCCTTATGCTTCTCGCATTCTCGGGTGCCCACTAGCATAAGATCAAACATGCATTCATGAAGATATCCATGATCTCTTTTAGAAAATCAAATATGAGTATGAATGGAGATTCATTCACAACCTTGAAGATCGTAAAAGAGGTGTTTGCAAAGATACAAAACCATCTTCATAATCACAGCAAGAGTAAATTAAATAGCAAGTTAAGAGATTACTAACCTTGAATGAGAGAGACCAAAATAGAAACTTGCTAGAATGCTTAAATCAATGATCAACATAGAAAGCTAGAATGGCTAGAATGAATGGGGATTCATTCAAAGAGGTATATGTACAGTAGTTCATGCTTAGAAACTGATAAGAAACAAGTCTACTACAGGTTAGGATAGAAGACTACAAGGATGATGAATCATGTTAACAATACCAATCAAAAACATGGAGGATTGCCATATGGCTTCAAGGAATGCATAGAGTGATTGGGGATTCACTGTAAGACATAAGGAAATCAGAGAATAGGTCGGTACTGTAGTGTAATACCTTCCTTACAATCAAAACAATAAGCTAGAATAGTAGAGAAAAGATATTAGAGAAGAATGAGGTAGAATACTAACCTTGTTAAAGAAGAATCAAAATAGAAACTTGGTGGAATGCTTGAGGATCTTCCTTGGCTTGAGGAGGAGGCTCTAGGGTTCTTCCCACGTTCACCAGCAATTGAGAGGCCAAACAATTAGGTTTAACATGAGGTTGCATTATATAGGGGATCCCAAAATCAAAACATCCAAAAATAACATATTCTGATTTTGCAGCTGCCTTGGTCGATGCCTTGTTGATGGGATCGACCAAAGGGCTTCCACCTTCAAACTGCTGAATTTGGATCTCCAAGGTTAAATCCAATCACTTAGGCCTACAACCAACTTAGGGAAAGGTTTGAATTGACTTTCTAGGACCTTCTAAACATATCCACACTGAACTCTGGGTCCCACTTCAAGGTCAAACACTTACAAATCACTTCTTCATTCAAAATAGATAGGGTGCCCAGGTTAGGTTTTGGGCTGGATTTTACAGAGTGAATGGGGATTCACTCTAAGACCATGAGACTATGAGAATGGGTCATTACAGTAGCATAAGACCATTCTCACAATCCCAACAATGGGTAGAAACAGAAGAGATAGTAGATCTAGAGAGAAACAGATCGATTACTAACCTTGTAGAAGAAGAATCGATGGAAAACTTTGACAAATGCCTCCAAACCTTCCTTCACCTTGAAGAGGGTTCTCTAGAGAGCCTTTGACGTTCTCTGGAAGCTTTAGAACATTATGAGATGATTTAGAACAAAATTGGAATATATAGGGCTTCAAAAACCTAATTTTCCAGAATGTGACCAAACTGTCCCTGGGGAGGTTGGTAGCTTAAAGAGACCAAGGGCTAAGTGACCAAGCTTGACGGTAAAGTCAAAAATCAGATTTTTGGTCTCTGATGGCCACAAACTTCACCTAGGTCCTTCACCAACTTTAGAAAGGGTCTTACCTGACTTTATAGGACCTTCCAAAGGTGTCATCACTGCATTCTTGGTCCGCCTTTCTAATCAAACTTCATTCTAATCACATCATCTTCCAAACTCACTTGGGGTTTCCATACTAAGATCTTCATCATCTACCTCCAAGGTTTCTAGGTCAGACCTAATGGGTTCAACTGAGATAGCCCACAACTGTCTTCTTCCTTCACTTCGGGTCTTTGGACCTACAATATAGATTTCCAGGTTAGGAATAAGTGGGATTTCACATGCAACCCTACCAATGGATGGGCCCCACAACAATGTTGTGTCCTGTCATGCTTCTCGCATTCTTCGGTGCCCACCAACCAAATATTGTTGCCACAGGTCACTCAACATCAATATCTCGCCGATAGTGTGAAATCCCGCAAAACCCTAATTCGAAAATCCATATAGTAGGTCCGAAAACCAGAAGTGAAGGAAGAAGACAGATGTGGGCCATCCAAATTGAACCCATTGGATCTGACCTGGAACCAATGGAAGTAGATGGTGCTGATGCCAAGTCAGAAACTTTGTCCGATTTCGGAAGAAGATGCAACTTGAATGATGATGGACTTGGTAGATAGACCATGAGTGTAGTGTTGACACAAGTGGAAGATCCTATAGAACCAGGTAAGACCCTTCTATAACTTGGAAAAGGACCCAAGAGGAGTTTGTGGCTTTTAGGGTCCAAAATTCACTTTCTAGCCAAAAGGTACAGGTTGCAACCTACCTTGGTGCCCCAAGTGACCAACCAGTCCCGGGACAGTTTTGGTACTTTTTGGAAATTAGGTTTCTGAAGCCCTATCTTCGATCTATTTCGAACCACTTTGTCATTAAGCTATTGGAGAATGTCAGAAGAACCCTAGAGCACTCTCTCCAAGGCCAAGGAAGATCCCCAAGCATCCGTGAGATTTTTTGCTCGACAAATATTCTTCTTCAAAGTTAGCGAACACTCTAATTCCTTCTAGATATATTCTCAATATTGATTCTACCCATTGTTGTGATTGTGAGGAAGGTCTTATGCTACTATAATGACCTACTCCTTCATCCTCATAGTCTTAGAGTGAATCCCCATTCACTATTTTCATTCTGTGAACATCACAGTGTGATTTCGGTAAGAGCCTAGCATGACCTTCATGATTGTATTCTCTTTTGATTTATTTGATTTCTAATCCATGCTAGACCTGTTTCTAAATTATTTTCCGACCTTGATCTATTGTTTTCTAAGTCCTAGAGTGAATCCCCATTCACTTTAGTCCATCCGTGAAATCTGTGGATTGATTTCAGATGAAGCCTAGTATGTGATCCATTAGGATTTTATTCCGTTGACCATGTTTGATGCTAAACCATGTTAGACAATCTCCTAATATTATTTTAGAGTGTTTGGAACTCAAACAATGAGTTTTCGATCAAATCTAGGTTTTACTATCCGTAGTGGGAAGGCTTGGTCGACTGCCTTGGCTGCCCCAAGTGACCAGGCCAAGCGACCAAAGGGTACAGTGACAGCAAGTTGCCCTATTTTGACCCTGTTTCATCTTCTAAGCTTAGGGGTTTGTTCCTAACACTTAATCCTTGTATTATTAGGGTTTCTTTGGCAACTTTGAACCTATCCTTCGATCTATTCTTCGGATATTTCAAATTGAACATAAGGTAAGGACGTTCACTTACGAATAACAAGATTTACTTCTATTTTGAAACCATGGTCTTATTTACTATTTTTAGGACCTGTTCATGATAGTTATGCCCCTGTAATTACAGTATGTTATTCATTATATGATTTGCATATCTGTTATGAATTTGAATGCTTGGAATGCAAATGGATCATAATATGATGTTATTTTTGGAACTGTGCATTCAAGTGGAGTTGTGCAGCTCTGATAGGAGTAATCCTTGCATAGTTCAACATCTTCCATCATGCTACTTAACTCACAACAAAAATATTCTTCAAACGCAAGGAAGAAAGACATTAATATAACTAACTAGATAGCTAGGGAGCATTTCTTACCTCCACCAAAGAAAATGATACTGAGCAGCAGGACAGGCAAGATTGAATAAAAGCTATTCATGTTATTTGACTGGAGATAATTTAATATTCAGTTGCAATAACTCAAATAGATCAACTAAGGGAAAGGAGAAATTGATAGATAGAATTTCCATGTTTCATTTGCTTTCTTCCATGCTTATTTTGAAGGTAGGATAGGGGCTTCAAAGTAAGTATATAAAGGCAAAATTGTTCAACCACAAGCAAAACTCCCTAACCTACAAGTCAGTAGTGCATCTTTCAGTCAATATTTCAATCAAATGAATGGGTCCTTGGAGTTGTTGGATATTATATCTTCCATGTGTCAAGCTCTGAAACAAACACCATGATCAAATTACTTTTGACCATGGGGTGTAAAATGGTAGGGTATCGATAATTTGCTACGGTATCGTTACAATACAAAAATTGGGCACTCAAAACCGAAATTGTATCATATGGTTTTTGTATCCATATTTGCATACTGTGACATTATGGTATAGTTTGTGTGAAAACAATACGGAAATTTGGTATAAAAATGATAAGGTATGATTTCGACATGTAAATAGCACAAAAATGATACCCTATTCAACCATTATGAAGTCTCAGCAGTTGTTTATCTATTTCAGCCCAAAATAAACCGTAAACTGCACAACAAGAAGAGGGGGGGGGGGGAATACATATATAACTAAGAAATTAAAATTGATTACCTTTTACTGCTTGAGAATACCCTCTTCAATAATGTGAAATATCCATTGTACCTATCAAATAGAGGATCCAAACTCACAAAATTAAGGTTATAATTTTTATATCAAATCCTGAAGTTTGACTCAAATTATTCGATCTATTGAAAAGACAAAAGAAGCCTTCCTCCAATAATGTTGAATATCTATTACACCAACTAGGGCAGAGGATCCAGACTCACAAAATTAAGGGTATAACTTTCATTTGGACTTCCTAAAGTTTGACCCCAAATTATTCAATCTTTATCCCAAAAAAGTGACATTTTGCATTTCACTCCCCCCAATGGTATGCAAAAAAGACTATTTAATTAGAATATTTAGTTTTAGGAAAAATGATATTTTTCGCTTAATTATCATATGATAATTTACATTATGAAAATATTACAAACAAAGTCAGCCTAACAGTGTAAATAATAAAGGATTTGATTGATAAATTAAATAACTTAAGGGATGAAATTAATATTAAGAAGTTAGTCGAGGGTGGTGCTGAAAATTTCCAGAAAAGTTTTATAATACCTTTGACTTCATATCACGTGGGATTCATTCCATTATTAATTAATTAATTTTAACAGAAACTGAATTTTGGTAGATGAAGACCACAAGATTAGTTGGTAGACATACATACCAAAGATGATTTGGGATTTAGTGATCCAACAATTCAAACAAGGTTTTTTATTTTTATTTTTAGTAGAAATTCAAACAAGTCTAACTAGCAAAACTTAAATGGAGGTTATGGGCTTACCCCTCATTAGTTTAATATTCAGTTGAGACTATTCCCCATAGATGATTATAAAAAATGAAGCAAGATGTAATATATGAGGATGATTAACGGTGAAAAGATCATTCAAATATGTAATATAGGCTCAAAAAATTAGTCTTCACCAAACAAAAAATAACTTTATTTTATGTATTTATTTGATCACTCCAGAGAAACAACAAGCACCAAATATAAATCATCGGTAAATTCATCCAAGCTTTTCAAATGGACATGTTACGCAGTAACATGTCTGATAGTCAACACATTTCCCACATTTCCGGAATAACCCTTTGCAAGTGTTTTGACATTCAGTGATTTCTTTAGGTGTGCAAGACGCCGTAGCATATTCACGGTAGGAATCGCGGCTTTGTACCATCACTTGCTTACCTATTCAGCCCAAAAAAAAATTAAACTTCAAAATAAGGGGTAAAATTATACATATCTATATATAATTGAGAAATAAGAATTGATTACTTCTTACCACTTGACAACACAATCACTATAAGAAGAAGAACCTGCAAGAACATAAATTTGTTCATGGTTACTATTGGAGATGAAATTTCAACCTGGATAGATCGAATTGATCAGAAGAGTTTCATATTTATAAGCCCAAGCTGCACTGAACCATTACATTTTTCCATATTCTCTATTATCATAAATTCATTGTTCAGCTTTATATATTTTTGAAAAGACAAAAGTACTCCCTCCAATAATGTAAAATATTTATTATACGTATCGGGATAGAGGATCCGAACTCATAAAAGTAAGGACAAAATTTTCATTTTGACGCCTCAAGATATTTCATCTTTTACTTTTGAAAATAACATAAAATACTGAAATATCTATATCATTTCCTTCTCATTCCATAAATTCAAAAATCCTCCATAGATGGCATATTGACATTCCATATATTAGATATCCTTTATATATGACATATTCTCATATCGTATGTTGCAATCCTGTACAAATGACATGATATTCACTTTCCATTATTTCAAAAGATTTGAGCCACCTCACTTCACAATCTTCATAATCAGTATTTCTATTGGTAACACTTTTGTTATGTATAGTAATCTATCTTTTCTTTCATACACAATGTATATTGTTTTTTCATATAATCTTTGATTTTATATCACAAGATTTATTATAAATAAAAGATATACCTCTATGGTAAGTCCTTGATTACATGCTAATAATGTATTATACTTGCCGGAGTAGAGGATCTAGACCCATAAAGTTAACGAGTATAATTTTCATTCATATCCCTAGAGTTTTGACCCAAGATATTTGACTGTTTTAGATTTGAAAAGACAAAAAAATACCCCCTCGAATAATGTGAAATATATGTTATACTTATCAAGGTAGACAATTCGGACACATAAAAGTAAGGGCTAAAATTTTCATTTCGACCCCTCAGTTTTGATCCAAGTTATTCAATCACTTACTTTTGAAAAGAGAAAAGTACTCCAATAATGTGAAATATTTATTATATCTCTAGTGACGGGAACTCCTTTGCGCACGCCTTAGTTAGGAGGGCTTTGTCCATCACCAGTAGGACATGTTGGTCTTTTTCCACCCCCTTCAATCTTGGAGTTGTTAGTTCAAGATTCCTTATCTTTAAGTGGTGATTATCTTTAACCGCTTGACTAACCCATCATTGGTGATTATGGAAGTTCTATTTAACTAAACCAATTAAATTACCGTTTTATCCTTTATAGTTACCCTCAGATTAACATTTAATACATGTCAAGATATTTGATCTTTTACTTTTGAAAAGACAAAAACAACTTGTCACATCTTCACCAATAATGTGAAATATCTATTATACCCTTCAGATAGAGGATTCAAACTCATAAAATTAATAGTATAAATTTCATTTCAAATTCTGATCTTTTGAATCTATCATACCAGTAGGGGTAGATGATTTGGACTCATAAAATTAAGGGTATAATTTTCATTTGGACTCCCTAAGGTTTGACCTAAGTTATTCGATCTTTATCTCAAAAAAATGACATTTTGAAATTTCTGTCTCCTAGTGATCCTATAAAGACTAATTAGAATATTCAGTTTGAAGAAATTGATATTTTCTCTTAATTATCATATGATGATTTACATTATGAAAATATTACATATATAACATAATGCCCCTTCAACAATCAACTTATCCATATCAACTCGAAGAAGGTGATTGAATATGAAGATGTGACAAATCACACAACAGAAGCAAGGATCAAGTCATCTACTACATCTAAACAGATTTTGCAGGTACAGGTCTCCTTGCTGCTGCAACTTGCATCAAGTACTTCTACTGTCTGTAACCAATATGCTTCACAACATTTGACACATTTTGCAACTATGCATTCAAGTGGAGCTGTGCAACTCTGATAGGAGTAATCCTTGCATAGTTCAACATCTTCCATCATGCTACCTAACTCACAACAAAAATATTCAAAGTTCTCTTCAAACGCAAGGAAGAAAGACATTAATATAACTAACTAGATAGCTAGGGAGCATTTCTTACCTCCTTCTAAGAAAATGATAATTAGCAGCAGGACAGGCAAGATTGAATAGGAGCTATTCATGTTATTTGACTGGAGATGGTTTAATCTTCAGTTGCAGTAACTCAAATAGATCAACTAAGGGAAAGGAGAAATTGATACATAGAATTTTCATATTTCATTTGCTTTCTTCCATGCTTATTTTGAAGGTAGAATAGGCGCTTCAAAGTAAGTATATATCTCTAGCATGATTTGATCCATTCTTATGATAGTTCTTATCTCTGATCTGTTGCTAAAGTTCCTTTAGAGTGAAACCTTGTTCTCTCTAAATTCTCCTTTGAATCCATGGTGTGTTTTCAATGAAAACCATCTTGATCAAATTAGAAAGTTATGATTTTTATCATAGATGGTTTCAAACCCATGCTAGATAGTCTTAGTATGTTTATGTGATGTTCCCCTTCGAACTTCAGAGCAATCAGACTTTAAACGATGAAGATATGACCAAAGTAGTGTATTCTGTCCGTACTTAAACTGCTTGGTCGATCCTGCTTGGTTGATCCCATCAACCAAGCATCTTGCAACAGCAGAATTTCTCAATTTTGCTCCGTTTTGACTCCAATCTTTTGGAATTGCTTCTTATGACCTATACATGTTTTGTCAAGCTTGTTTAGGTGATTTTGGTCTTTATCTCTGATCTCTCAATTGAAGATTATAATTTCGGATTTCAAGGTGAGTATTCCAACTCACAATATGCCTATTTACATGCATTCTTGTATTATGACATGAATGTATGATCTAGTTGCTGCTACATAGTTTTCTTTCCATCATGATATTTCCGTAGTTACAGTAGCATGTTCATACTATGAATTTCATATTAGAATTGATTATTGATTATGAGAATGTGATTTGGACTATGATGTGGATATGAATGTGAATGTGATATGTATGAAATCATGCTATGTTGTGAATGCCTATGTGAAATCCCCGGGATTTCTACCCCTTTAACCCGTGGCTTCAAGACCGAGAAAACCGGGCCTCGAGTTGGCGACAATTGGGGGCCATTCAAGTGGAGCCCGAAGGGTTGGAAATTGAACTAATGTTGGTGGATGACCCTTGTGATGATTCATCAACTCTCCTAGAGTGTAAGTGAAGAGAAAAGATTAATCGCGATGGTGTAAAAATGGTGATTTTGAAATGTTCGTAGATCGGCGATGGAGAATCTGATTGATGCAAATAAGGTATCAAATTGAAGATCGTCGAAAGACCTTTTCAACAAGTCAAAAATCACCAAAATTGAAATCCATTTGAGGGGTCAGATAGGGGCCGGTCGATCTGCCGGTCGACCGCCCCAACCACCCACCCATTTTCCAGCTTCGGGGCAGAATCGGGTTTTTCATGTTTAAAACCCTATTTTGAGTTTCTATCATCTCATACTCACATTTTAGAAGGCTAGTAAGAGGCTGAGGCTAAAGGAGGAGAAGAAACCAAGGGAGAGGAAGGTTTCTACCCATTCGGAAGCGTGCCGACACCCAGATCTTTGCGGAATCGTTAGGAAAGGTAAGATTCATCAAACCCTCTTCTTTAAGCTTGGTTTCATGGGGAGTTCTTCGCAATAAATGATGGATTTGGGTAGTTGTTGCATGTTAGGTCTATTAAATACTTGCAAATGTTTTTATTTATGTTTCTCTTTAGTTTTTGAGTGCTTTGTGCAGATCGTTGCAAACGATTTCACGTTTTGACTCTCAAAGACGCTCCCGGGCGACTCGTGAGAGCCAAATTGGGGTTTTTTTTTATCCAGAATGAATTGGATCAAATTGAAGGTACCCTTAGGACCCTATTGCTGCCAATTAGACATTCTCAAAGTTTCGTTTTGATTCGACTTCGAATCGATGGTGAAATATCGATTTTCGCCGAAACTAGGTTGAGAACGGTGGCTTCGAACCTAGTTGGCAAATTAGGCTTTTGTTGGGTGATTATGGGAACTCTATTAAAACCCAATTAAATTATAATTTATGTCTATTGATCTTCTTACATGATTAAGTTTATTTTGATTATAATCACCAACTCGTGAGTATGACGTTGTGAAACTTTGGAGATCTTATACTAACTAGAAAGGTGAGGAATATAGTTAACCTTATCTTGCATGTTTAATCATGTTAATTAAATTTCATTATTGATATCTTACCTTGCTTTAGTATTTATTTTCTTGTGTTCATGTGTGAGACTTTGCACGAATGAAAGCTAAGAAAGTATGTTTGCTTCCATTTTCAATATTCTTTGAAAATAATATGAGAATGTATGAGATGGATGAGATTGAATGGAGTGAGTTTTTCTTTTATTTGCAAATCCTAAATTATTGATGTGAAGATATATGGATGATGTTGGATTAAATTACTCTTTTTATTTTATGTTTCAAACTAGGGTTGTGGGTTCGCCCATTACCCTAGTGAACTTACATGAATATGCATCTAATGCTAAGTGTCTAGAAGTGTTTGGCTGGGTAACCTCATGAGTACTACTACCCTTCCAGCAGGGGTATTGAAGCCGATTAACCCGTGATGTTAGTGGCTGGGTCCTGAGTGTGAAGCAGGCCCACTATCATCATAGAGAGGTAGAATTGCATATAATAGATAAGGGTTCTTGGGCGCTCAAGACCGGTGAAATGATCCGTGAGAGGACATGGAGAGCATCCTGTCCATTATATGTGGATGACCATTGGGTTAAGGAATGGGATCCAACAGATGCCTCCCGTTGAGGATTCCATTCATAGGTGGGAAGGTATCGAACCAAAAGGGCACTAGGGATGGGGGGAGATATCCGGACCATATGTAGTACGAGACCGTATGACTTTGCACTGGGCTAGGATTATCCTTGACACGCGCCAAATCTCATACCAAACGGTGATGTGAGAGAGTGGTGACCTACCCCAACCATGGGTTGACAGGACTTTACCCAACAACTGCGGAGAACCCAATAGATGTCTCTTGTTGAGGGAGAATGACTGAGACAGCCCAAAGGAGATTGGTGTATAAACTTAATGCGTGTCTACCATAGAGACCTCATGATAGATTTAGGAGCATAATATCATAATCATTCATATATCATGTCATTATCATTAATTATATTGTCGATACTCATGCTATATGTGTGGTGTGGAATCTTATGAATGAATGCACGGTATGATGTGGAAATCTTGTGGACGAATGCATGATATGATGTTGAGTTGACCTCACTAAGTTCTGTTGAACTCATTCCTCTTTATATGTCTGTTTCTATTAGAATATATTGCATGTTATGAGAGCTCTTTCCAAGTGGAGGATTCTTCACCGACAGACTTTCTTGAAGGAGTGACTGAAGAAGATGTAGGTTCGCAGGGAGCTTCATGCCCGTGCAAGTACTGTTCTTATGAGGTTGGATTTCATTAGGGAATCAATTTAGTTTAATTTTCGCTGCAACAAACTATGCTTCCTTCAAACTCTAATGTCCATTTTGATTAACTTTAGATAATGGATGACTGTAACCGTTTGATCATTCAGATTTGATAACTTTATACTTGAACTTGATTTATTCTTGTCCTTTTAATTATGCTATATCATGTGTTGTATTGAATTGTCACTGAACCTAGGTCTTGCGGTGTATCACCCCCACGGGTATTCGGGTATGGCCGGATCCGGTTGGGTGGGGTGTGATAGCCTAGGTTGTAGTTGTGGAATGGGGAATGCCCTTTTGGCATTTATGTCTTTGGACACTAGTGGAGGTGGTATGGGACGCTCTCCTATGGTGCCCTCTGGCGCTTTCCCTGACTACTGGTTGACATACCTAGGTTTGGTCTAGTAGTGTTTGGCTAGGAATACCCTGTTATATCAGACCCGATTCTGAAGGGTATTGAGACCGAATGACCCATGGTAGCAACGGGGATTTGTGGGCACTCAAGACCGGTGAACTGACCCGTGAGAGGACATGATTCACATTGTGGGGGCCATTCATTGGTAGGGTCGCATTTAGTAGACTTGGGCTCATGGGTGCTCAAGACCGGTAACCAACCCGTGAGAGGACATGAGAGCTTCCCATTTGCTATTTGTGGATGACCAATAGGGTTAATGAGTCCATAGTCCAAGTTGGTTGTAGTCATAGGATACGCTGATTCTAGTGAGAAGGATATCGGAAAGGATCGCTCGGGGCGAGGAATGGACGTATCTGGATCTAAGTTGATATAACTAAGTAGAAGTCTTGCATTGGGCTAGGCTTAACCGTAACATGCACTAGTACTCAGACCAAACAGTGGCATGAGAGAGTGGGGACCTAAACCCTAGCCGTGGAATGTCTTGAGGGATGTAGGACCCATTACCAACCGAAGAACCCATGATATCTTAAATGGTTGAGGGAGAGTGATTTGGACCAGACCTAGAGGAGTATGGTGCTATGGCTTACAGCATGCCTACCAATAGAGACTAGCATACATATATGGATTTAGAAGCATACTTGCATATACTGTTTCATATCATTGCATTTATGTTTGCCTTTGATTGCGTGTGAAGATGCTTATTGTGATTGGATATACTTGCTAAGTTCTTTTGAGCTTACCCTTCAGGGGACTTTTTTTAGATGACCTTGTAGGTCCGGAAGAGAACCAGTGCCATAGTATGAAGGACCCTTCCATATATGATGCAGCTCCAGAAGTCTTTGGACAAGGTTATGACTAGCGGGGCAGCCAACATTCAGGTTTGGACTGCATTGATGGCTCCTATTGATGGCTGCCAGCATCATCTTGTTCGCCGATGGGATCGTGAGCTAGATGTTGACCCAAAGCTACAAGAGCACAACCCAAAGGTGAAGAAGATGAAGATTGTAGAAGAAGAAGAAGAGCCTATTTGTGAAATTTAAAAGTAACCGCAAACGCACGGTATCGTGTAGCTAACGGGTCGATCTCAAGGAGATATGCCACTTAGAATTCAACTTCTTAATAGTAATGCAAGAGTGGAATGATTCAATTTTTGTTGACTAATTAACTAAACTAAATGATCCTAATCTATACATCTAATACAATCGAATTGAAACGAAAAATAAATTAAACACAATCAATCCATAAATAAAAGACAGGAAAAAAATGCGAACAATAAAAATAAAAGGAAAAGGGAAGTGATCCGAGTGTTAGCTCTGGATCGAGGGAAGGGGAGTATAATAATAATGACTTTGACTGTGGACCCTTTGCCGTAGCTTACAGTCCATTGATCGGGGGAACGGATATTAAAGGAAAAAAAACAGTTCAGAAAGTAAATAACAAAGCAATAAACAAAGCAATAAAAGGAAAAGGAAGCCTTAATCAAAGAGAGGCACGACTGTAGGCATCTCTGATCAAGGATCCAAGGGAAGGGAGAACATAAATAAATGTTGAAAGTAAATTGCAGAAAGTAAATAACAGAAAGTAAATTTCAGAAAGTAAATAACAGAAAGTAAATTGCAAAAAGTAAATAACAGAGTAATAAAAGGAAAGGGAAACCTTAACAAAAGAGAGGCACGACTGTAAGCATCTCTGATGAAGGATCCAGGGGAAGGGAGAACAATAAATAAATGCTGAAAGTAAATCCTAAATTAAGAATATGGAGGGGTAGATAGAAGCGGGAATGGAGGGAGGAGAGAATATTAATAAAGAAGATTACTTACTTGGGAATTGAACAAACGATTCGAATCTCAACCAACCCTAACAACCAGATCTAGATCTAGAATGATCTAAATCTGAAATTGCTAGACCCAGAGAAAAACAAATCTAAAAACTTGAACTTGAACTTCAATTGCATTACATAAAAAAAATTAAACCTAAACATTCAATCTAGAAATTAAAATCTCACAAATGCAAGCAAAGAAAACTAAAGAAAGCCTAAATAAACTGAAGAGAGAAGAAAGAATGCTTCTACTAAGCTCTAGAACATGTTCTCCTTTGATGGAGTATGCTCTCCTTTTATAGAGTTTACATGAGATATGAGGCACGGCTGAATTTGAATAAAACTCAGGGTTCCTATCTGACTCAGCCAATTAGGGTTTTGACGTACTAATCGTGCCAACTTAGAGAGATCAGATGCATAATTCCCCCGTTGGATTTGAGGTTTAAGTAGTTTTGAAGCTCTCCTCTGAAAATCAGCACGATCGAACATCGGATGACTGTTCGATGAAGGGCTTGATCGAAACTGGACAGAAACATTCAAAAACGGGATTTTTGCTTCATCCTTATCTGAATATAATTCTTTTTCCTCTTTTTCTTTCTTTAATCAAATCCCAAATAGAAAATAAGATATTGAAGTATGCAAGGACTCTTTTCTCCATGTGGACTCTCTAAATAATATCTCTGTAGATTTGATTGATAATTTATAATCTCAGCCATAGATCAAATTTGTCTTCTTTATCTCTTCAATATTTCGGAGTTGGCCCATAATCACACATCTCTAGCCCATCATGCTCCAGATCAGGCGCATTTTCGCATTTGAGAATTTGAAAGGACTTCTTGACGTGTACACTTGCATGATTCAAGCCCAAAACTCCAAATATTTGCTTAATCTTGAAAAGTCCTAAAATCTACAAAAACAACATAAAACCCAAGGTAACTCCACTCTAATTGTATAAAATGCATGCTTTATGCCCTAAGATTTCACACATAAATGTGCTCATCAGAGCCGATAAAAGATGTTGATTAGATTGTCTTTTTTCTTCTAGACTTTTTCCTTTTATTTGTAATTGCTTAGCTTTGATTTAGATTTCGATCTACCCTCCACATATGTTTGTGGGGTATATTTCCGCTCTACTCTACAATTGTCTTTTGATTTGGTATCTTGTTATCTGGCACTCGACTGTGAAACCTGGCCCTACCTTAACCCGGATACTCTTTTGCCTGTAGGTCCGAAGACCCGAAGTAGAAGTGAAAGTCAACTATGGGCCATATCAGTAGAAGATATAGTGTTCGACTCCGAACCTATGGAGATTGAAGATGATGCCCCATACTTGAAGACAGTGTTGGATATAGAGAAGAGACTACACCTTGATGAAGAGAAGATTGGTTGATGACCATAGACCTTGGTGGGGTATGATTTAAAGCCATTTTTCCATGCTAGGTAAGTTATAGAATATGTGTTTAAAGTGTCGTTTGATTCCGAGTAGTGGAAGGCCCTCAAATCCCTGTCTTTGGATTTGCTGTCTGCCTGGGTCGACTGGGCCAGGCTACCCAGCCAATCGACCCAAAGATGTTGAACTCGAGCAGAATCTTCTGTTTAGGTTTTATTGCTATATATACCCCATGACTTCGTGATTTTAGTATCCCTAGCCTCCAAAGCACTTAGAGAACGAAGGGAACTCATCTCCAAGCCTCCAAAAGTGTAGAAGAAGGTCTAATCTTGCAAACTTGCTAGTTCTCTCTCTTGTTCTTCAATCAAAGGTTAGTATTCAATCTTTTGTGTTATTGATTCATTCTTTCCATGATCACTCTCATCTCTGAACTGAGATTATGATGAAGATGCTGCAACCTTGTAGTCATATCTTTACAATCTCTTTTCATTCTCTTATGCCATGATCATCTTATTCATTCTTAATATGATTCTTATGATTTCTTCTTAAACTATGATCATATTCTTATTTTGATTTATTCTAGCATTGTAGATGCCTCTCCATGATTATTCATACCTCTGATTTACTGTGTTCTTGTACTAGAATGAGACCTTATCATCTCTAGTTCATCTTTTTCATTCATAGCATTTTCCAATGAAAACCATGATTTTTACCAAAATAGAAACTATGATTTCAAATTAGTAAGTAATGGTTTTAATCGTTGTTTGATGTCTAAATTATGTTTTTAGTCTTAGACTACTGTATTAGACATTCTCTCCAAGTTTCGTAGCATTCCGGATTATGTAGCATAGGTTTCAGATCAAGATTCTCTTTTTGGATTCGGATTTGCTCATGGGCAGACTTCCTGGGTCAACTGACTCAGTCAACCCATCCTGTCACATCCTCCCAGCCGGTACCCTAACTGGCATACCCTAGAGTGTGATCCAAAGCCCCGAAGATCAAGTATCGAAGAAATCATCCTCCCACATATTCAATAACATAATCATAAACAGGAAATAATCAAGGTTTAATATTATAAACAAGGTTCAAAACAAGAAATGAATAAATAATATAGTCAGAGTGCGGAAAATGATACCAGATATCTGTAGATATCAAAAGAAGTAAAGTGAGGCGGAAACTCACTCCACAAATACAGCGAAACGTAGTATAAGTCTAAAAGGAATAATAACTGAAATAAAAGGAAAAAGAAAGATAAACAAAACTAAGAGTCTTCTATCCTATAGATGACATCTTCAAAATAGTGGACTTCATCAATCCAACTGAGATGTTCCAACTCCACGTTGCCTTTAATCGTAGTATGAAACTTGATTAACTAAGGGATCATCAGAGTAATCTTGATTGTCGCCAACACCTTGCGTGTAGTACGCTTCATCGGCTTGCGCTTCAGTGTACTGTCCGTCATAGTAATAAGTACCTGTAGAATAGTCTAACAAAACAATATACAAAAAGGAATGAGTTTTGAAGAAACTCAGTAAGGTAGTTAATCCATAACAAAATAAATAACATGTGGCAGAACATATCAAGATGCAATGCAGTATGAAACAAATAATGTATGTAAGCATCTAAACTCTATGTATGCTGGTCTCTATTGGCAGACATGCTTTAAGTCATAGCACCGTACTTCTTTGGGTAGGTCACGCATACGGCTCCTGTTAGTAGTGGGTCCGGCATCCCTCTCGAACATTCCATGGCTGGGGGTTAAGTCATCTCTCTCTCACATCACCATTTGGTCTAAGTACCGGCGCATGTCAGGGTAAAAGCCTAGCCCAATGCAAGTCATCTACTCATTTACATCAACTCAGGTCCAGATACTTCCATTCCTCCCCTCTCGGGATCTTTTCCGGTATCCTTTCCACTAGAGTCCTAATAGTCCCAGACTACGGACTCATCAACCCTATTGGTTATCCACATATGGTAAACGGGAAGCTCTCATGTCCCCTCACGGATATAACTCACCGGTCTCGAGCGCCCATGAGCCCAAGTCTAGCCATATGTAACCCTCCAATACATGGCCCCCACAATGTGATTCCCGTCCTCTCACGGGTTGGTTACCGGTCTTGAGCGCCCGTGAATCCCCATTGCTGCCACGGGTCGTTCGGTCTCAATACCCTTCCGATTTGGGTCTAATATAACGGGGACATCCTAGCCCAAACACTGCTAGATAGTCCTAAGTATGACAATCAATAATTCTGGAAAGCGTTGATGGGCAACCCCGGAAAAATCCCATACTATTTCCGATAATGCCCAAGGACAGAAGTGTCAAAAGGACACCTCTCAATCCCAAATCATACCTAATCAGACGCAATCTCAGATCAGACATGACATGTACAATCAACAGTTCATCATATACAATAGAGTATACAGTCATGATCTAATCGTTAAACAATATAGTAATAAGCAATTCACATAAGCTTAAATAATAAAAAGAAACATAAGCAAGTGCTACTATTCTCACAGTAGTATATCAGAAATATAAGATATAACAACAGTAGGTAAACTCATGGTTTCATAAGGTAGAAACCAGAGAGTATGCGATCTATGTAATTAAAGAATAACTGTCCTTACCTTCTAACTCGTAAAGGAACTTAGGGAATCAAGTAAGACCTTGACTAAACCTGAGAAGAAAGTCTTAAACAAGTGTATACAACAAGTTAGGAAAGATACAGAGAAGGAAAGATATCAAATCAATCAAAACAGACCAAGAATGAGGTTGCTGTACTCATTGGTCGATTGATTGGTCTACTGCCTCAGTCGACTAATGAGTCGACCAATAGAGACAGTGGCCTTCAAGAATCCGAATTTTTAGAAAAAGAAGCCGAATTTGGTGGTTCAAAAGGGTACCAAATAAGGGGGAAACTACAATGGTAGCATCCTAGTATATAGAGGACATCAAACCACCAACCAAATCAAGTTTCCAAGTCACATCTCAGAAACCAAAAAGTTAACCTAATTAGGTTAAATCATGGATCATGAAGAAAACACAGTATGATCAAGGATAAAGAATTAGAGGATGATAGGTTACAATTCTTGTAAGGAAAACACATTAATTGGCTATTATTAGGGTCAATAACATGTATCCAAGAAGTTAGGGTTTCACCCTTTTTGGCTCCCATGAAAAGGTTGAGATCACAGGATAAAAGGGAATTAATGATTTGCCAATAACAACAAGAAAAACTATAGAAAGATCAAATTTAGATTAGCATAAACATTACCCATGAGGTTTCCCTCACATGGGAGGTTACCAAAAGGTTTCCAGAAAGATCATACAAGGGTTAGGGTTTCAAGAGTTAATTCGGCTAGGGTTGAGATCATGACGATGATCATAAATCTCAAGGAATCGAATGAGATCATGGAATAGATGGTTGCAAGAATGCAGCATCATCTTCCTGATCTCAATCAAGAACAGATCAAAGAAAAGAAAATCAGAGATGGAAGAAAAATAGAACATAAACATACCTTTGTTGCAGGAGGAAGGAGATCACTTGAGTTCTTGCGAGATATCAACCAAGGATGCAAGGGAATTGATTAGAATGGAGTTCTAACTCGTTCCAGAGACTTAGGAGGCAGATGAGGCGGAGTATTCTCGAGATTAGACTTAAATAGAGTAGTCACGACCTAATTTTCAAAAACAGAATCAATTGGTCGATTGATTGGTCGACTGGATCAGAACAACAACTTCAAAATAGGGAATTGAAGGCTCAGATCAAGTCCAAACATCAAGGGGTTTTGCACACACCTAAAGTGACATGCCTAGTAGGTAGAAAGGCCTTCGAACCAATACAGAGAGCACTCCATGTCACATCCCCCCAGTGGGTACCCTAACTGGCATACCCGGGAGTGTGATCCACAGCCCCAAAGATCAAGTATCGAGGAAATCATCCTCCCACATATACAATAACATAATCATAAACAGGAAATAATCAAGGTTTAAATATTATAAACAAAAGGTTTAACTCAAGAAATGAATAAATAATATAATCAGAGTGCGGAAAATGATACCAGATATCCAAAGATATCAAAAGAAGTAAAGTGAGGCAGAAACTCACTCCACAAACATAGCGGAACGCAGTATGAAAGTCAAAAAGGAAATTTCAACTGAAACAAATGTACTAAGAAATAAACTAGGAACAAGATTCTTCTAGTCTATAGATAATATCTTCATAAGTGTGGACTTCATCAACCCAATGAATCCTGTCTAACTCTATGCTGTTTTCAAAAGTAGTACGCAGCTTGATCCGCCGGGGGATCATCAGAGTAATCTTGATCGTTGCCAGTACCTTGCGTGTAATACGCTTCATCGGCTTGCACTTCACTGTACTGCTCGTCATAATAATCTGTACCTACAGGATAATCTAACAAGAAAATATACAAAAAGGAATGAGTTTCGAAGAAACTCAGTAAGGCAAGTTAATCCATAACATCATAGATAACATGTGACAAAACATAACATGATGCAATGCAATATGAAACAGATAAAGTATGAATGCATCTAAACTCTATGTATGATGGTCTCTATGGTAGACATGCTTTAAGTCATAGCACCGTAATTCTTTGGGTAGGTCAGTCACTCCCCCTCAGCCATCCTGGCATCTTGGGTCTGTCGGGTAATTGGGTAAAGTCCTCATCAAACCATGGTAGGGGATTTAGTCAACACACTCTCTCACAACCATTTGGCATAAGTACCAGCGCATGTCAAGGAAAAGCCTAGCCCAATGCAAGTCATCTAGTCAGTTATATCATCTCAGTTTCAGATACGTCCATTCCTCGTCCCTGACGATCCTTTCCAGTATCCTTCGCACTAGAGTCAGCGTATCCTATGGCACCGACCAACTCGGAATATAGACTCATCAACCCTATCGGTTATCCACATATGGTAAACGGGAAGCTCTCATGTCCTCTAACGGGTTGGTTACTGGTCTTGAGCGCCCATGAGCCCAAGTCTAGCCATATGCAACCCTCCAATAAATGGCCCCCACAATATGATTCCCGTCCTCTCACGGGTTGGTTACCGGTCTTGAGCGCCCATAAATCACATTGCTACCACGGGTCGTTCGGTCTCAATACCCTTCCGATTTGGGTCTGATATAACAGGGGTATATCCTAGCCAAACACTGCTAGACATCCTTAGGTATGACAACCAATGATTCGGGAAAGCGTCGATGGGCATCTTCGGAGAACATCCCATACTATTCCCTCCGATGTCCAAGGACATAAGTGTCAAAAGGACACTCCCCAATCCCAAACCAAACTTAAGCAAACACATTCTCAGATCAGTCATGACATATACAACCAACAGTTCATCATATACAAGAGTATGTAAAAGCAAAATCAGATTAGGTAATAATAAGTAATTCATATAACATGAATAATGAAAAAGATAATACAAACAAGTGCTACTTTCTCACAGTAAGAGATCAGAATTAAATTACAATAACAGTAAGTAATCTCATAGTTTCATAAGGTAGAAACCAGAGAACAAGCAATCTATGTAGTTAAGGAAATAACTGTCCTTACCTTGATTATCGAAGAAGATGATCTAAAGATCAAAGTGAGCAACTCCAAACTTAGCAAATAAACTCCTAATAACCATAGATACAACATTAGGAAAGATGCCTAAAAGATCAGAGAGCAAACGAATCAAATCGGGCAAAAAACGAAGCTACTGACTCCTTTGGTCGAGTGCTTGGTAGATCGGGCACGATCGACCAAACGATCGACCAAGCAAGTCAAGATGGAATTGTCTCAGATCGCTTTGGCCATAACTTCCTCGTTTGAAGTTGGATTGATCCAAAATTCGAAGGGGAACTTCCTAGGATGTATTAGAATCATATGGGAAGATAAAAACATCAAATCATGGTAAAAAAATTGGGTTCTTGATTTAACCCAAGAAATTAGGGTTTCAACCTTTATGGCTCCCCAGGAAAGGTTATGATCACAGAATGAAAGGGAATTAATGATTTGCCAATTATAACAAGAAAATCATAAAAATTATAGTTTAGATTACTAGAAATATTACCCATGAGGTTTCCCTCGCATGGGAGGTCACCAAAGTTCTCCAGAAATCAAGCAAGGGTTAGGGTTTCCAGAAAAAATATACGGCCAGGGTTGAGATCATGATGATGGTCATAGATCTCAAAGAAACGAAGGAGATCACGAAGGGATGGTTGCAAGGATGCATCATCTACTTCCTGATCTCAATCAAGAACAAGATCGAAGAAAAGAAATTCGCAATGTTGAAGTGATTACTAACCTTGAATTGTAAAAACAGCGATGAGAGGCTTCAGATCTGCAGAGGAGTCTTCGAAATCACCAAAGAGAGTTTTGGAGAGGTGTTCTCACATTCACAAAGTGTTTAGGAGGCAGCCGTAACAAAGAAATACGAAGTAGGGTTTAAATAAAAGTGAAAAAACCCTAAAATTACAAATTCTCGGATTTCACACTCCTTTGGTCGAGTGCTTGGTCGAGTGGCCCACTCAACCAAGGAGTCGACCAAGGCAGACAGTAAGGAATAATCAGGGATTTGGAGGATCAAATGGGCTTTAAACCTTATGGGCTTTTGCATACACATCAAGTGACATGTCAAGTGTAAGGAAATACCTCCAAACCAAGTCAGATAATACTCCAAGTCCTTCAACTAATCTCATCTTCAAACAGCTGCAGCTTCCTTTCCAAATCTACACAGACATCCAAGTATGGAACTCCATCAACAACATCCATGGGTTCAGAGTCAAACACCATGTCTTCTACTGAGATGGCCCATAGTTGGCTTCTTTCTTTACTCCGGGTCTTCGGACCTAGAAACAACCGGGGGGTCAAGGTCAGGGTTAGGTTAGGGTTGGGTTTCACACTCCAAGTCCACCAACTAATCCGATCTTCAGCAGGGTGTAGTTTCCATAAATGGAACACTGACATCAACACTCAAGGATTTCAATCCAGCCATCAAGTCTTCTACAGAAATGGCCCAAAGCTGACTTCTTTCTTTACTTCAGGTTGTTGGACCTACAAACAACAGGGTTTTCGGGTCAAGGTTAGGGCTGGGTTTCACACAGCCAATCAACCCGCAAGAACAGAATTGGATTTCTTCGTCCGTTTCGATTCGATTGATGCTTATTCTTTTAGGACTACTTCCTAATGATTGTATGATGTTATTCTAGGGTTTGTTTGCTAACTTTGGATTCATCCTCTTGTCCGTCCGGAATATATTCGAATCTATTTAAGGTAAGGAAAGTTGTTATCATATTAACATAGATTACATAGATTTAGTTTCTAATTTGGGAACTACTTAGATTTGCTACTGTTATGTTAGTTTCTATTATGATATGAATGTTGTAAGTACAATAGGATCTTATTTCCTTATTTAATTTATGTACTTGATCATGTATGAATACTTATTCATGTATGTTGCTCATTATTTCGATATTGTCTTATTATACTCTTTCATATGATGAGATGTCTGTCGTGGATGATATGACTGAATTATGATTGTGATTGTTTAGGTATGATTTGGGATTGGGGAATGTCCTTTTGAAATTTCTGTCCTTGGACCTCATTGGGAGTAGTATGAGATATTTCCAATGTTGCCCTTTGACACTTTTCCGGATTATTGGTTTCATACCTAGGACTTGTCTAGCAGTGTTTGGCTAGGATATTCCCTGTTATATCAGACCCGATTCGGAAGGGTATTGAGACCGAACGACCCGTGGTAGCAATGGGGATTTATGGGAGCTCAAGACCGGTAATCAACCCGTGAGGGGACATGAATCACATTGTGGGGGCCATTTATGGGTAGAGTTGCATATAGATAGACTTGGGCTCATAAGCCTTCAAGACCGGTAACCAACCTATGAGAGGACATGAGAGCTTCCCGTTTACTATATGTGGATGACCTATAGGGTTGATGAGTCCGTAGTCTGGGACTATGCTGACTCTAGTGTAAAGGATACCGGAAAGGATCGCCAGGGGAGAGGAATGGACGTATCTGGATCTGAGTTGATATGACTAAGTAGAAGACTTGCATTGGGCTATGCTTTACCCTGACATGCGCCAATACTTAGACCAATGGTGATGTGAGAGAGAGGTGACCTAAACCCCTAACCAAGGAGTGTCCATGAGGGATGCAAGACCCAACTACCACCGGCAGACCCAAGATGCCAAGATGGCTGAGGGGGAGTGATTGACCTTCCTAAAGAAGTATGGTGCTATGACTTAAAGCATGTCTACCTATAGAGACCAACATACATAGAGTTAGATTCATACATGCATTGTCTGTCTCATATCATATTACATTATGCTTTGCTTATGTTATCATGTTATTTATGCTATTATGGAATAACTTGCATTGCTGAGTTTCTTTTGAAACTCACTCCTTTTGTACAACATCTTTTGTTAGATTATTCTGCAGGCCTTGATGACTATGAAGGGCATTATGAAGAAGCGCAAGATGAAGAAGCGTACCATACGCAAGGTGTTGGCAACTATGAAGATTACATTGAGGATTCCTCGAGTGGTCTCACTTGTTACCAAGATTAGCCCTACTATGGAGTGGGAGCGTCTGAGCGTGATTGATGAAGTCTTTGTTTACGAAGACATTCTTTACAAAGTAGAATAGACTCTAGCTTAGTTAGATTATATCTTTCTTTCCTATCTTAGTACCAGTTGTAATTTCCTTTGACTTTCGATCTACATTCCGCTATACTCGTGGAGTGAGATTCCGCCTCACTCTACATTTGATTTTATATATCTATTGGTTTCATTTCCGTACTCTGATGATTATTTCGTTACTTTCTTTGATTCATTTGAATAATATTGTTAACCTTGATTTAGTCTTGTTCTTGATTATATTGTTGTGAATGTGGGAAGTTGATTTACTAGATACTGGATCTTGTGGACTGTGGATCACACACTCGGGTATGCCAGATAGGGTACCGGCTGGGTGGATGTGACACTCTAGGATCAACTCGAATGGACCTCGCCTCCGACCCTCCTCGACTGATGTAAGGTTGCTGAAGAACAACCTCACTAAGTCCGGATAGACTGGAAGATCCTCAGTAAAAAGATGCGTCCACTCCATCGTATTGAATCTCTGACGGATCCGGAAAGTGCTAATGTCACGCCCTCCCAGCCGGTACCCTATCTGGCATACCCGAGAGTGTGATCCACAGCCCGAAGATCAGGTATCGAGTGATCAACCTCCCACATAAACAATAACATAATCATGAACAATCATAACAAGAGTGCGGAAGATAAATCATAGATCCAATAAAGAAAGAATGAATCATAAATGAATCAGAATAATAGATATAATCAGAGTATCAAACAGATAAGTAAAGTGAGGCAAAAATTCCACTTTACATCCAGCGGAAAAGTAGCTCTAAAGAGAATAAACTAAATAAAATCTAATCCCAGTAGCTAGTACATTGGGTAACTAAATTGTTCTCCACTTTATAGACAACATCCTTGTAAGTGTAAATCTCATAAATGGCACAAGGACGCTTCCACTCAATGGTCGGACTAAGCATCGTATGGAGCATAACCACTCGTGGGATCTTCAGAGTAATTGTGGTAACCGCAATCACCTTCCTGGAGATATGTCTCTTCGCCTTGCGCTTCTTCATAGGGACCGTCATAGTACTCAAGACTGCAGGATAGTCTAACAACATTGTACAATAAAGGAATGAGTTTCAAAGAAACTCGGTAAGGCGATTAAAAATCCATAATAACATAAATGGCGGAATTCCAGAACAAACATAAATGCAATATGATATGAGACAAACAATGAATGAATGAATCTAACTCTATGTATGCTGGTCTCTATTGGCAGACATGCTTTAAGTCATAGCACCGTACCTCTTTAGGAAAGTCCACTCACATCCTCAACCATTTAAGATATCTTGGATTCTCTCACGGATCATTTCACCGGTCTTGAGCAGCCGATTGGTAATGGGTCCTTCATCCCTCAGGACAAACCTTGGCAGGGGGTTAAGTCAACACACTCTCTCACAACCATTTGGTATAAGTACTGGCGCATGTCAGGGTAAAACCTAGCCAAATGCAAGTCTTCTACTTAGTGTCACGCCCTCCCAGCCGGTACCCTATCTGGCATACCCGAGAGTGTGATCCACAGCCCGAAGATCAGGTATCGAGTGATCAACCTCCCACATAAGCAATAACATAATCATGAACAACCATAACAAGAGTGCGGAAGATAAATCATAGATTCAATAAAGAAAGAATGAATCGTAAACGAAACGGAATAATAAATATATAATCAGAGTGTCAACAGATAAGTAAAGTGAAGCAAAAATCCCACTTTACATCCAGCGGAAAAGTAGCTCGAAAGAATAAACTAGATAAAAGCTAATCCCAGTAGCAAGTACATTGGGTAACTAAATTATTCTCCACTTTGTAGACGACATCCTTGTAGGTGTAGATCTCATAAATAGCACAAGGACGCTTCCACTCAATGGTCGGACTAAGCATTGTACGGAGCATAACCACCCGCGGAATCTTCGAGTAATTGTGGTAACCGCAATCACCTTCTCGGAGATATGCCTCTTCGCCTTGCGCTTCTTCATAGGGACCGTCATAGTACTCAGCTCTGCAGGATAGTCTAACAACATTGTACAATAAAGGAATGAGTTTCAAAGAAACTCGGTAAGGCGTTAAAAATCCATAATAACATAAATGGCAGGATTCCAGAACAATCATGAATGCAATATGATATGAGACAAGCAATGAATGAATGAATCTAACTCTATGTATGCTGGTCTCTATTGGCAGACATGCTTTAAGTCATAGCACCGTACTTCTTTAGGATAGTCCACTCACATCCTCAACCATTTAAGATATCTTGGATTCCCTCCAACCATTTAAGATATCTCAGGCACCGATTGGTAATGGGTCCTTCATCCCTCGGACAAACCTTGGCAGGGGTTAAGTCAACACACTCTCTCACAACCATTTGGTATAAGTACGGCGCATGTCGGGGTAATACCTAGCCAAATGCAAGTCTTCTACTTGGTTACATCAAGTCGATCCAGATACTTCCATTCCTCGTCCCCGACGATCCTTTCCGGTATCCTTCACACTAGAGTCCTCATAGTCCCCGACTACGGACTCACCAACCCTATTGATCATCCACATATGGTAAACGGGAAGCTCTCACGTCCTTTCACGGGTTGGTTACCGGTCTTAAGCGCCCGTGAGCCCAAGTCTAACCATATGCAACCCTACCAATAAATGGCCCCCACAATGTGATTCCCTGTCCTCTCACGGGTTGGTTACCGGTCTTGAGCGCCCATGAATCCCCATTGCTACCACGGGTCGTTCGGTCTCAATACCCCTCCGATTAGGGTCCGACATAACAGGACATCCTAGCCAAACACTACTAGACAATCCTAGATATGTCATCCAACAGTTTAGGAAGGTGTCCAGAGGGCATCTCCGGAAACATCCCATAATATTCCCGTAGTAGTCCAAGGACAGAATGTCAAAAGGACACCTCTCCTTCCCAAACCATACGTAAGCATACACATGCATCAATTCATATCATCACATATATGGTAACTCCATATATGGAAAGAAATCAATATTTACAAACATTTGTATAACATTGGTAAGTAAATCATACATGAATCAATTCAATATGAATAAGTAATGCCACTGTAATCAAAGTTATGCAACAGTAGTATATCATTGTAAGAATCTAATTTAGGAAACATATTAATGATATTCAAATATAGAAACTAGATTCATGCTATCTATGTAATTAAGGAAATAACCATCCTTACCTTTTATAACTCGCAAAGAATCCTAAGAAATCAAGTAGGATCTTGGCAAACTTGAGAAGAAGGTCCTAAACAAGTATATACCACATATTAGGAAAGATCCCTAACGGAAAATATAGCAAAGCATCCGAAACAGACCAATTCGGGTTGCTGTACTCATTGGTCGAGTGGATTGGTCGAGTGGTCCAGTCGACCAATCAGTCGACCAATGCGACGATAGCTTAGAAAATCGGAGTTTTGAGATATGAAATCCGAATTTGATGGTTCAAGAGGATACTAATCAAGGGGTAGACTACATCAGTAGTATTCTAGCATATAGGGGACCTCAAAACACTAATCAAATCAAGGTATCAAGACCCAAATTAGGAAACAAAAAGTTACCATAAATAAATCAAACATGGATCTTGATGAAGTTTGAAATAGAAAACAAGGACAAGAACAATAGGAAGATGGATCATTGCTTTCGGTAATGAAAACATGAAAACATGCATAGGTCTTCATGGTATAAGGCTTAGAAGCATAAATCTAAATAAGGAAATAAAACCTACCATATATGTACTATCATGCATCATGAAGAACACATAGTAAGGTAGAAGAGAACAACTAGAATTCTATGGATTATGGATCATAGAAAGAAAACACAACCATTAACCACTAACATGATCAATGAAAGAAGATCCAAAGAGATCGAATTCAGATTAGGAAATTAACAGAGATTAAATCATGGTTTGATCATGAATCCTTCAAAAGCTTGCAATGATCATGGTTAAGATCATTGTTCTAGCCTTTAATCCTTAGGATGATCATGAGAACATGTTCGGAGATGTTTGCACAGAGGATGCAGCACCTCTTCTACTGTCTCAACTCAAAAAGGAAAGAAAAACAAAGATGTAGGAGAAGAAGAGAGAGTAGACATACCTTTTGATGCAAAAAGAAGAGTTCCGACGAAGATCCGCCAAGAAAACTCCAAGGATGCAAGAGAGATGACTTGCAGAGGTCTTTGGTCTGCTCCGAGAGGGTTTGGAGGCAGCAAATACGAGTGGACTCGAGGTTAGGCTTAAATAGAGCAAGAATCAACCTAATTGCCAAAGACAGACACCCATTGGTCGAGTGGATTGGTCGATCGGCCCAGCCGACCAATCAGTCGACCAATGCAGACAAAGAAGGCCAAACAGGAATTGAAGGCCCAGATCAAATCCAAACCTAAAGGGGTTTTGCACACAAGTCAAGTGACTTACCTAGTAGGTAGAAATGCCTTCAAACCAAGATAGAGATCACTCCAAGTCCATCAACTAATTAGATCTTCATCAGGATTCTGTTTCCATAAATAGCACCTCAACATCAACCTTCATGGATTCAAAGCCAGACACCAAGTCCTCTACTGGGATGGCCCAAAGCTGACTTCTTACTTTACTTCGGGTCATCGGACCTACAAATAACAAGGTTTCCGGGTCAAGGTTAGGGCTGGGTTTCACACTTAGTTACATCAAGTCAGATCCAGATACTTCCATTCCTCGTCCCTGACGATCCTTTCCGGTATCCTTCACCCTAGAGTCCTCATAGTCCCTGACTACGGACTCATCAACCCTATTGATCATCCACATATGGTAAACGGGAAGCTCTCACGTCCTCTCACGGGTTGGTTACCGGTCTTAAGCGCCCGTGAGCCCAAATCTAACCATATGCAACCCTACCAATAAATGGCCCCCACAATGTGATTCCTGTCCTCTCACGGGTTGGTTACCGGTCTTGAGCGCCCATGAATCCCCATTGCTACCACGGGTCGTTCGGTCTCAATACCCCTCCGATTAGGGTCGACATAACAGGACATCCTAGCCAAACACTACTAGACAATCCTAGATATGTCATCCAACAGTTTAGGAAGGTGTCCAGAGGGCATCTCCGGAAACATCCCATAATATTCCCGTAGTAGTCCAAGGACAGAAGTGTCAAAAGGACACCTCTCCTTTCCAAACCGTACTTAAGCATACACATGCATCAATTCATATCATCACATATATGGTAACTTCATATATGGAAAGAAATCAATAATTACAATCACTTTTATAACATTGGTAAGTAAATCATACATGAATCAATTTAATATGAATAAGTAATGCTACTGTAATCAAAGTTATGCAACAAAATAGTATATCATTGTAAGAATCTAATTTAAGAATCATATCTATGATATTCAAATATAGAAACTAGATTCATGCTATCTATGTAATTAAGGAAATAACCATCCTTACCTTTTATAACTCGCAAAGGAATCCTAAGAAATCAAGTAAGATCTCGGCAAACTTGAGAAGAAGGTCCTAAACAAGTATATACAACATATTAGGAAAGATCCCTAACAGAAAAGATACCAAAACATCCAACATAGACCAATTCTGAGTTGCTTGTACTCATTGGTCGAGTGGATTGGTCGACTGGTCCAACGACCAATCAATCGACCAATGCAGATAAGCCTAAAAAAACAGAGTTTTAAGATATGAAATCCGAATTTGGTGGTTCAAAAGGGTACTAATCAAGGGGTAGACTACATCAGTAGTATTCTAACATATAGGGGACCTCAAAACACTAATCCAATCAAGATATCAAGATCCAAATTAGGAAACAAAAAGTTACCATAATTAAATCAACCATGGATCTTGATGAATTTGAAATAGAAAACAAAGACAAGAACAATAGGAGGATAGATCTTTGCTTCAGGTAATGGTATCATGAAAACATGCATAGATCTTCATGCAATAAGGCTTAGAAGCATAAATCTAAATAAGGAAATAAAACCTACCATATATGTAACTACCATGCATCATGAAGAACACATAGTATGGTAGAAGAGAACAACTAGAAATCTATAGATTATGGATCATGGAAAGAAAACACAGTAATTAACTACTAACATGATCAACATAGAAGATCCAAAGAGATCGGAATTCAGATTAGAAGTTTAATCAAAGATTAGATCATGGTTTGATCATGATTCCTTCAAAAGCTTGCAATGATCATGGTTAAGATCATTGTTCTAGCCTCAAATCCTTAGGATGATCATGAGAACATGTTCAGAGATGTTTGCAACAGAGAATGCAGCATCTCTTCTACTGTCTCAACTCAAAAAGGAAAGAAAAACAAAGATGGAGGAGAAGAAGAGAGAGTAGACATACCTTTTGATGCAAAAAGAAGAGTTTCGACGAAGATCCGTCAAGAAAACACCAAGGATGCAAGAGAGATGACTTGCAGAGGTCTTTGGTTCGTTCCAGGAGGGTTTGGAGGCAGCAAATACGAAGTGGACTCGAGATTGGACTTAAATAGAGCAAGAACAACCTAATTGCCAAAGACAGCACTCATTGGTCGAGTGGATTGGTCGATCGGCCCAGTCGACCAATCAGTCGACCAATGCCGACAAGAAGACCAAAACAGAGGAATTGAAGGTCCAGATCAAATCCAATCCTAAAGGGGTTTTGCACACAAGTCAAGTGACTTACCTAATAGGTAGAAATGCCTTCAAACCAAGATAGAGAGCACTCCAAGTCCATCAACTAATCAGATCTTCATCGGGATTCAGTTTCCATAAATAGAACCTCATCATCAACTTTCATGGATTCAAAGCCGACACCAAGTCCTCTACCGGGATGGCCCAAAGCTGACTTCTTACTTTACTTCGGGTCATCGGACCTACAAATAACAAGGTTTCCGGGTCAAGGTTAGGGCTGGGTTTTACATTCTCCCCCCTTAAAGAAATTTCGTCCCCGAAATTGAAAGCGTACTGTGCTTCCAAAGAGGTAAGGAAACTTCTCCTTCATATCTTCTTCCTTCTCCCAAGAAGCTTCTTCAGGGGTATGGTTCTTCCACCGAATCTTCTCCAAAGGAATGGTGCGATTCCAGCAGTGCTTGTCCTTCTTATCCAAGATTTCGGCCGGTTCTTCATCATAGGTCAAATCAGCACTAAGTCCTTCAGTGCTTGCTGCAAAATGTGTTCGGATTCTCTATGTATTTTCGGAGCATCGAAATATGAAACACATTGTGCACACCAGCAAGAGGCGGAGGTAATGCTAATCGATACGCAACAGGTCCAACCTTTTCCAAAATCTCGAAAGGTCCAATGTAACGAGGGCTAAGCTTTCCCTTAACATTGAATCTCATCACACCCTTCATTGGTGAGACCTTCGTAAAGACTTTCTCTCCAACTTGAAATTCCAAATCGGTCCTTCTCTTATCAAGATAAGATTTCCGTCTCGATCAAGGCGGACTTAATCCTTTCTCTTATCATATCTACCATAGCACTCGTAGCTTCAATCATCTCAGGACCTAAGACTTTTCTTTCACCTCGTCTCGACCCAAGACAAAGGTGTCCTACAAGTACTGCCATACAAAGCCTTGAAAGGAGCCATGCCTATTGTCGCTTGATAACCGTTGTTATAGGCAAACTCAACCAAAGCTAGGTGTTCATCCCAATTACCACCCATATCCACCACACAAGATCTGAGCATGTCTTCCAATGTCTGAATTGTCCGCTCGCATTGTCCATCGACCGTGGATGATGAGCTGTACTCAAGTTCAATTGGGTTCCCAAGGCCTTCTCGCAAACTATTCCAAAACCTTGAGGTGAACCTAGGATCACGATCCGAAACAATACTCAATGGCACACCATGCGGACGAACCACATTATCCACATAAAGCCTCGCTAGCTTATCCGAGTATGAGTGATCTTCATAGGAATGAAATGGGCTGATTTGGTCAACCTATCAACAATCACCCACACAGTGTCATTGCCTTTACTTGTCCGAGGCAAGCTAGTCACAAAGTCCATGGAGATATCCTCCCACTTCCAACTAGGAATAGGAAGAGGCTGAAGTAATCCAGATGGAGGTTGTTGAACGGCTTTCACACGTTGGCAAGTCTCACACTTGGCAACAAAATCATCAACATCCGCCTTTAGACCAATCCACCAAAAATGTTCCTTCAAGTCCTTGTACATCTTGGTGCTTCCCGGGTGTGTCAGAAAAGACCGATCGGTGTGCTTCCTTCAATATTTCTTTCTTAACTTCTTCGTTTGCGAGCACACACAGTCTTCCTCTAAACAACAAAGCACCATCCATGGATATACCAAAGTCGGGGTCCGACTCAGGATTCGAAGAAATCTTCTCAACTTTGATCAAAAACTCTTGATCGAACTCTGCAGAGCAACAATCTTATCTCTAAGACCAGATCTTGCCGTCATGGCGAAAGAATAAATTCAGAATTCTCGGGAACGATTTCCAAATCAAAACTCTCAATAGAAGACCACAATGGTAAACTCAAAGCATTCAAATCCAAAGTCTTCTTCTGGTTCTTCCTACTAAGAGCATCAAGAACAACATTTGCTTTCCCGGGATGATACTTGAATATCACAATCATAATCGGAGACTAGTTCCAACCATCTCCTTTGTCTCATGTTCAACTCCTTTTGGGTAAAGAAGTATTTCAAACTCTTATGATCCGTGAAAATGGCAATCTTCTCACCGTAAAGATAATGTCTCCAAATCTTCAAAGCAAAGACAACGGCGGCAAGTTCTAGATCGTGAGTGGGGTAATTCCGCTCATAATCCTTCAATTGCCGAGAACCATAGGCTACGACCTTGCCATGTTGCATCAGTACACAACCCAAACCAATCTTTGACGCATCGGTATAAACTGTCATACCACCGGAACTATCGGTATAGTCAAAACCGGGGCACTTGTCAATCTATCTTTCAACTCTTGGAAATTCTTCTCACAGGCGTCGGACCAAACAAACTTCTCTTCTTTCCTGGTCAACCTAGTCATAGGAGCAGCCAACCGAGAAAAGTTCTCAATAAACCTTCGGTAGTAACCCGCCAATCCAAGAAAACTTCTTATTTCCGTTCTCGACTTCGGTCTCTCCCAATCAGCCACAGCTTGGACCTTTTCAGATCGACACGAATACCTTCGGCTGAAACTACATGACCAAGGAATACCACTCTCTTAAGCCGGAAATCACACTTGCTAAACTTAGCGAACAACTTCTTTTCTCGCAACCTTTGCAAAGTGAAACTTAGATGACTCGCATGCTCTTCTTCGCTCTTCGAATAGATCAAGATGTCATCAATGAAAACAATCACAAACTTATCAAGCACATCATGAAATACTCGGTTCATGAGGTCCATGAACACCGCAGGAGCATTGGTCAATCCGAAGGGCATGACTCTAAACTCGTAGTGACCATACCGCGTTCGGAAAGCTGTCTTGAAGATATCACTAGACTTCACTTTCAATTGGTGATATCCGGACCTTAAGTCAATCTTTGAGAACACAACTGCACCCTTCAACCGATCGAAGAGATCATCGATTCGGGCAGCGGATATCTATTCTTGATAGTCAACTTATTCAACTCACGGTAGTCGATGCACAAGCGCATACTACCGTCTTTCTTCTTGACGAACAAGACCGGAGCTCCCAAAGGTGACACACTAGGCTGCACGAAACCTCTATCTATGAGCTCATTCAACTGATTTTGCAACTCTTTCAACTCGGTAGGAGCCATCCCGTACGGAGCTTTAGATACCGGAGCAGCACCGTGGACGAGATCAATAGAGAATTCGACATCTCTGTCCGGAGGCACTCTCGATAGATCATCGGGGAAGACATCAACAAAGTCGCAGACAACTCGACTTCATCGACTCTTTTCTCCACTATACCCTTGCCTTCGATGAAGCATCATCCACTAGGGCATAGACTTGCATCAAGTGCAGACAAGCACCTTCTTACAAACTTTTCTCTTTTCACCCCGAAATTCAAAGACCGGACTTCCACAAATATGGAACTGAATCTTCTTTGAGGAACAAAGGAACACAGCTTTGTGGGCTGTCAACCAATCAATTCCCAAAATAACATCGAAGTCCTTCATGTCAAGAATCACAAAATTGGCTTCCAAGTTCTTCTCACCAATCAACACAGGACATTTAGATAACCCCTTATCTAGTTTCACAACAGACCAGTAGGTGTACTAATCAATAAACAACTAGACAACTTCTCGTGGATTAGGTTAGTCTTCTTGATGAATGCAGATGACATGAACGAATGAGATGCACCCGTATCAAATAAGACAAATGCGAAATAGAAGCGACTAACAATGTACCCGTAATCACATCATGGCTTGGATCCCGCTCAAGACCGGAAATACTGAAAACTCTACCGGAGGGAGGAGCAGGAGCACTCTTCACCACCGGGGCAGGCTGTCAAGGCGAGGCCGCTTCGGACAGGCACGAGCAAAATGACCAGCTTGCTTGCAAGAGAAGCAAACAGGATTGCTTTGGATCCAACAGGTGGGTGGCTGCAACAGAGGGCTTCCCGAACAAAAGGCCTTGCACTTGCACTTGCACTTGCACTTGCTGGTGGTCGGTTTCCGCCATCTTGTCTAAACCGGCCGGGCTGCTGAAAACCCGTGTTCTCGACCTACACTCTTAGCCCGAAAGGTAGGAGTGGGGTAGGGTGTAGGTCTCACAAAACGACGGTCATTACGATCCACCAAACCAGAATTCCTTGATCGCCAAGGCTTTTGCACACGAGCACTTTCCTTCTCTCGTTTCTTCCAACTTCTTCGAGTTCTCGCACCACTTGAGCATAGCTCACTATAGGCTGGACCGTGAGGTAAGCTTTAATGGCGGGACGCAGTCCTTTGAAGAACTTCTTTGCTTTGGCGAGGTCTTCCTTCAAAGAATCCGGAGCAAAGAAATGAAGCTCCTCGAACTTCTGTTGGTACTCCAACACGGACAGAGTTCCTTGAGTCGGGATCATAAACTCGGCTTCCTTCGCATCCTTCACCGCCTCGGGAAAGTAGTTCATACAAAAAGCCTCTTTGAATAACTCCCAAGTTACAACTCCCGCATGCAAACCTTCCAAAACAGGACGAGTGGAGATCCATCATGCATCGGCTTCTTGTTGCAACTTCTGTTCAAAGCAAACAAAATCTTCCGAGCTTCCGAGCATTGCGGATGTCGGAAAGCCTTCTCCAACTCACGAAGCCACTTGTTAGGAAACAAGGGGTCCTTGGTAACTCAAGTAAAAGTGGGTACTTGCATCTTCAGTAAAACTCTCCATCAAAGCAGTATGAGGAGTTCCAGCTAAACCTCCCGCATTCAGGATGCGGCATGAGGATTCACATTAGCACCAGCCCGGGTCTCATTATGCGAGTCATGAAACCCACCAACATCTAGTTGAACCGAGCTGCTTGCTGCTGCATCATATTGCCCATAATATTGGCAATATCTCTCGAAACTTCCAACATTCGGGGCACCGGGTATCTCATGAGTACCCCGATCAACATTTGGTATCTAACCACCTCCATGAGGTACTTCACCACCTCCCCGAGGTACTTCACCACCTCCATGACCACCGGATTCACCACGCCCACTTCTCGGAGTAACCATTCTCAAAAACCGAGAACATCAAAATACCGAATTTCGAAGATTCAACATAAACCACAAGTCCAAATGATTTGAAAACTTAAATCATGCTCAAATATATCCATATAGTCATCAAACAATAATCCATAAGGCAAAAATCACATTTTCTAAAAATTCAACAGCAATTGAGGTCTCTGTGACCATTGGTCGAGTGATTGGTCGAGTGACCCAGTCGACCAATGAGTCGACCAATGCAGACAGAATGCGAAAATTCGCATTATAAGCCTCATTTTCACATTCCAACCTCATTCTAACTTCTTCCAAAGGTGAGAGAGCTCTAGGGAAAATCTCCAAGAGTTCCCACAAGTGTTCTTGAGGTGATTTAGTGCTTCAACAACAACACCACAACACACCATCTTCACAAACAAGGTAAACCTCTTAATCTTCCTTCCATTTTCATCTTCTCATGCTTGCATTTCAATAAAACCATGCTTTACTTGTATCCAATGCTAGAAATCATGCTTAGGAATGCTTAGAAACATATTCCTTAGGTTTTAAACACAATGCCATGCATAGACAACAAGTTTTAACACATTGGTGCTCATCTCGCAAAGTTTTATACCGAAATCGATATCTTTAGAAAAATTTCGTTTTCTCTCAAACCGCTTGAAATTTTCACACGAGATCAAATGCTACATGCTCAAGATGACATTGTAGATAGGTCCATACAATTTGATTTAACCAATTTCAACTTTTCAAAAATCCAATTTTGACCTAAATTGCAAAATCCCCAAATTTCCTTCTTGCTGAATTTTTCGCTTTAATCCAAGTTTTTGATCGATTTTCATCAAACAAACTTCATAGACATGAAATTCCAAGTATTGCGCACATGCTAGTATGTTCAAATCAAATTTCCCCCAAATTTGAAATTTTCCGAAAAATTACGAAAATACCCTTTTGGCTCAAATCTTAAAATAGCACTAATTGGAATTGTCTCTTGTCTCTTTCACGAGATACACTATGCAAAGGGGAGGGCGAGGACGAGGTAGAGGTCGTGGTCGCATCGTAGGTGCTCTTAGGGGCAGAGGTCAGGTTCCTTTCGAGCCTAGACAGGAGGTTAGGAGACCAGACATGTTTGACACACCTCAGGCCGAGTTCTCGTACGAGGCCTACTTCAGCCATCGCAACATTGAGATGGGACGTCTACTTCACTTACGCCAGCTCGTAGCCTTTAGGATTCGGCAGAGGTTCGACACTTTGCAGTGGACTCATCTCTTCACCGAGGATCTACCGGTATACCCGGAACTAGTGAGGTTGTTCTTCAAAGCAACCTAACTTACACGAGAGGAGGCTCGAGGCCAAGGACATCCACTTAGACTTGTCCTCGGGAGCGGGGTCTTCCGCACTCGATTCGCTTCTCTACCCGGACACCGGGCTGAGATCTTGCAGGTTCCTCACTATCCACAAGCAGTGTGTGTGTGGATACCTGCAGGAGCGGATCCGGGACAGCCATCCGATGCCGTACGAGCTTCGCGAGATATGCTCTACGCTATGGGATAGCCGTCGATGCTTCACACCGTGGACTAGCGGACGGATGACGGGTTCTGCACGGATTATCCGTCGCATAGTCGGCCGAAACATCATGCCGAAAGCCGGACATCACCATCGGGTCACGGTGATGGAGGCCTTAGTCATCTACCGCATCTACATGGGCTTCGAGATCGATCTCTCCTACATCATTCAGCAGGTCATGCTGGACTTAGTTCTACGGCCTAGCATGCGGAAACCTTTGCTATGGGAGGCTACCGACCTTGATCTTCGTGCATTTCGGGGTGAGTTTCGAGGATACACCAAAGTGGACACTAGATCACAGGGATACCCTATTGGGACTCGGACCATTCGTCGATGAGACTACAACGATCGAGAGAGATCTCTTGGTCCGGAGGGTGAGGATGATGATGAATCGAGGGATGAGGATCGGGGATCGGAGGATGGAGGAGAGGATATCGGTCCCGATAGTGATGATCAGGCCGGAGATGATGCAGATATGCGCGAGGCTGAGCTCCGTGCATCACGAGTTTCCTTCATCACACTTCGAGGTAGGTGGCCCTTCACATGCGGTTTCCGAGACTTCAGATCTTGGAGCACGAGATGAGATTGATGACTTCCATGCTAGAGAGGATGGAGGTCGGACAGAGAGCAGATGTACGAGAGGATGGAGTCACGACGGGATAGGATAGAGCATCGGGTGACTCGGCTAGCGAGAGGAGTTCGGAGCATACGAGAGATCGGAGCGGATCACCTAGATAGACCGTACCTTAGGATTTCCATTTATGCATTTCGGATGTAATCGTTGTAAAAACCTTTGAAATTAATGAAGTTCATTTTGTTCCTCTTTAATTATTGTATGTTATGCAACTTTCTTTTCCTTGCATTAGTGACATTTGTTCAAGTATAATTATGGTATGTTATTCGGAAATGTTCTGTTATACCTCAAAGGTCAAGTTTCTAATTCAGTGTTCTATTATTCACTTCTAAGAGTAGAAGAGTCATTTCAGATCAATGACTCAGGAATGTTCAGTTGTTGTCTTTTGTGGTTAGGATCTCCTCGAACCTTGTGCTCGATACCAATCATCACGCCCTCCCACTGCCCGGTACCCTATCCGGCATACCCGAGAGTGTGATCCACAGCCCGAAGATCGGTATCGAGTGATCAACCTCCCACATAAACAATAACATAATCATGAACAATCATAACAAGAGTGCGGAAGATAAATCATAGATCCAATAAAGAAAGAATGAATCATAAATGAATCGAATAATAGATATAATCGTAGTATCAAACAGATAAGTAAAGTGAGGCAAAAATTCCACTTTACATCCAAATGAAAAGTAGCTCTAAAGAGAATAAACTAAATAAAATCTAATCCCAAGTAGCTAGTACATTGGGTAACTAAATTGTTCTCCACTTTATAGACAACATCCTTGTAAGTGTAAATCTCATAAATGGCACAAGGACGCTTCCACTCAATGGTCGGACTAAGCATCGTACGGAGCATAACCACTCGTGGGATCTTCGAGGTAATTGTGGTAACCGCAATCACCTTCCCCGGAGATATGTCTCTTCGCCTTGTGCTTCTTCATAGGGACCGTCATAGTACTCAAGACTGCAGGATAGTCTAACAACATTGTACAATAAAGGAATGAGTTTCAAAGAAACTCGGTAAGAAGGCGATTAAAAATCCATAATAACATAAATGGCAGGATTCCGAACAAACATAAATGCAATATGATATGAGACAAACAATGAATGAATGAATCTAACTCTATGTATGCTGGTCTCTATTGGCAGACATGCTTTAAGTCATAGCACCGTACCTCTTTAGGAAAGTCCACTCACATCCTCAACCATTTAAGATATCTTGGATTCTCTCACGGATCATTTCACCGGTCTTGAGCAGCCGATTGGTAATGGGTCCTTCATCCCTCAGACAAACCTTGGCAGGGGGTTAAGTCAACACACTCTCTCACAACCATTTGGTATAAGTACGGCGCATGTCGTGGGTAAAACCTAGCCAAATGCAAGTCTTCTACTTAGTTACATCAAGTCAGATCCAGATACTTCCATTCCTCGTCCCTGACGATCCTTTCCGGTATCCTTCACCCTAGAGTCCTCATAGTCCCTAACTACGGACTCATCAACCCTATTGATCATCCACATATGGTAAACGGGAAGCTCTCACGTCCTCTCACGGGTTGGTTACCGGTCTTAAGCGCCCGTGAGCCCAAGTCTAACCATATGCAACCCTACCAATAAATGGCCCCCACAATGTGATTCCTGTCCTCTCACGGGTTGGTTACCGGTCTTGAGCGCCCATGAATCCCCATTGCTACCACGGGTCGTTCGGTCTCAATACCCCTCCGATTAGGGTCTGACATAACAGGACATCCTAGCCAAACACTACTAGACAATCCTAGATATGTCATCCAACAGTTTAGGAAGGTGTCCAGAGGGCATCTCCGGAAACATCCCATAATATTCCCGTAGTAGTCCAAGGACAGAAGTGTCAAAAGGACACCTCTCCTTTCCAAACCGTACTTAAGCATACACATGCATCAATTCATATCATCACATATATGGTAACTTCATATATGGAAAGAAATCAATAATTACAATCACTTTTATAACATTGGTAAGTAAATCATACATGAATCAATTTAATATGAATAAGTAATGCTACTATAATCAAAGTTATGCAACAGTAGTATATCATTGTAAGAATCTAATTTAAGAATCATATCTATGATATTCAAATATAGAAACTAGATTCATGCTATCTATGTAATTAAGGAAATAACCATCCTTACCTTTTATAACTCGCAAAGGAATCCTAAGAAATCAAGTAAGATCTCGGCAAACTTGAGAAGAAGGTCCTAAACAAGTATATACAACATATTAGGAAAGATCCCTAACAGAAAAGATACCAAAACATCCAACATAGACCAATTCTGGAGTTGCTGTACTCATTGGTCGAGTGGATTGGTCGATCGGTCCAATCGACCAATCAATCGACCAATGCAGACAGTAGCCTATAAAATCAGAGTTTTAAGATATGAAATCCAAATTTGGTGGTTCAAAAGGGTACTAATCAAGGGGTAGACTACATCAGTAGTATTCTAACATATAGGGGACCTCAAAACACTAATCCAATCAAGATATCAAGATCCAAATTAGGAAACAAAAAGTTACCATAATTAAATCAACCATGGATCTTGATGAATTTGAAATAGAAAACAAAGACAAGAACAATAGGAGGATAGATCTTTGCTTCAGGTAATGGTATCATGAAAACATGCATAGATCTTCATGCAATAAGGCTTAGAAGCATAAATCTAAATAAGGAAATAAAACCTACCATATATGTAACTACCATGCATCATGAAGAACACATAGTATGGTAGAAGAGAACAACTAGAAATCTATAGATTATGGATCATGGAAAGAAAACACAGTAATTAACTACTAACATGATCAACATAGAAGATCCAAAGAGATCAGAATTCAGATTAGAAGTTTAATCAAAGATTAGATCATGGTTTGATCATGATTCCTTCAAAAGCTTGCAATGATCATGGTTAAGATCATTGTTCTAGCCTCAAATCCTTAGGATGATCATGAGAACATGTTCGAGAGATGTTTGCAACAGAGAATGCAGCATCTCTTCTACTGTCTCAACTCAAAAAGGAAAGAAAAACAAAGATGGAGGAGAAGAAGAGAGAGTAGACATACCTTTTGATGCAAAAAGAAGAGTTTCGACGAAGATCCGTCAAGAAAACACCAAGGATGCAAGAGAGATGACTTGCAGAGGTCTTTGGTTCGTTCCAGAGGGTTTGGAGGCAGCAAATACGAAGTGGACTCGAGATTGGACTTAAATAGAGCAAGAACAACCTAATTGCCAAAGACAAGACTCATTGGTCGAGTGGATTGGTCGATCGGCCCATCGACCAATCAATCGACCAATGTCGACAAAGAAGACCAAAACAGGGAATTGAAGGTCCAGATCAAATCCAATCCTAAAGGGGTTTTGCACACAAGTCAAGTGACTTACCTAATAGGTAGAAATGCCTTCAAACCAAGATAGAGAGCACTCCAAGTCCATCAACTAATCAGATCTTCATCAGGATTCAGTTTCCATAAATAGAACCTCATCATCAACTTTCATGGATTCAAAGCCAGACACCAAGTCCTCTACTGGGATGGCCCAAAGCTGACTTCTTACTTTACTTCGGGTCATCGGACCTACAAATAACAAGGTTTCCGGGTCAAGGTTAGGGCTGGGTTTTACAGCTAAGCTGTCGTAGCCTGAGTACTCGGCCATACTCAATGTGGCACCACTCAAAGAAGACCTCATAAAGTACTCTGCTCGGGGTGTACTAAACAGGTCTCCTCGAATGACTACATCTCGTGGCTCCAAAAGTGGAACCTGACCTCTGTCTCTGCCTCTGCCTCTCCTACCACCCATATGTTGTCCGCGAGGAGGCATGATGTCTGTATAGCTGTAAAGAAGACAAAAAGAGACTTCACGTTAGTAGAATTACAAAATTCAGCATGAAGGGTATTTTCGTGATTTTTCAAATTTTTTTTATTTTGGCGAAATTTTAAATTGAGCATACTAGCATGTACACGGTACTTTGAATAGTGTGATAGCATGTTTTATTTGAGAAAAACATTTCAATTTGGTGATTTAAAGGTCAAAATTCAGCAAGCATAGAAAGGGGGAAAATTCTCAATTTAGGTCAAAATGCGATTTTTGAAGTTTGGATTTGGCTCAATCAATTTACATACACGTGTTCATCATATCATTGCAAGTATGTAGGAATTTATTTGAAGTCGAAACTCCTTGTGGTTTGAAAATGAGAGAAGATTTTCAAAAGAGGGTTTTCGGTTGAGAAATCGCTAACAAGAGACCATGAAATGGATAGCAAGCGTTGTAAAGACATGGCATTGTGTTAAGATCACCTAGAACACGTTCCTATATGTTCCTAGACATGTTTCCTAGCAATTATAACAAGTAAATCATGATTTTTGGATGAATGCATATCAGTTTTTGAAGTTGTCAAGTAAGGAAAAGAAGAAATTTACCTTAGATGATGTTGCAAGAATGTTGGAGACTTGTTGTTGATGTTAGATGGCTTAGAATGACTCTTGAAGACCTTAGAGAACCTTGCCCTAGAGCTCTCCCACGAAGTCTTGTGTTTTGAAATGAGTATGAAATGAAAAATGTGATTTTAAGGTGTTTTTCGCGCACTGTATGCGTGGGTCGACTGGATCACTCAACCCAGCCAATCGACCCAAAGAGTAAATTTTTGGAACTTTGGATAAATTTGGGGATTTTGATATATGGTTCATGAATGACTATTTGATGATTAAAGTGATGATTTTAAGCCTTATTTGGATATGCTAAGACTAAGGTTAAGTGATTATTGATGGTATATTGGAATTTCGGTGTTTTTGACTTGTTTCGATTTTTGCAGAATGGTTGTACTAAGGAATCGCAATATTGGTTCAAATAGTACTGGAAATGAGGAAGAAGTGTTTCATGAAGATACTCCTAATGGTAGCACTAGTCAGCACACTCATGTGAATGGTGATAATACGACCGGTATACCTAATGCTCCGGAAGTAAATAGTTTTCGTGATATTGCCAATATCATGGGCAACATCATGCAGCAGCAGTCGAATCAATTCAACCAGATGATGACAGGTTTCATGACACTACATAATGAGACTCGTACTGGTGTGAATGGAACTCCTCATACCGCAACCCCTAATGCGGAAAGGCTAGTTGGAACTCCTCATACTCGTTTGATGGAAAGTTTTATGAAGATGCAAGTGCCTTCTTTCACTGGTGTTACTAAGGACACCTTGTTCCCTAACAAGTGGCTGAGGGAATTGGAGAAAGTATTTCATCACCTGCAGTGCTCTGAGGCACAGAAGATCTTGTTTGCCGAACAGAAGCTTCAGCAAGAAGCCGATGCTTGGTGGACCTCCACTCGTCCTATCTTGGAAACCTTGCATATTGGTGGACTGACTTGGGAGATTTTCAAGGATGCTTTTTGTAAGAACTATTTCCCGAAGCCGTGGATTGATGCTAAGGAAGCTGAGTTCATGGCCCTTACACAAGGACCTTTGTCTGTGTTGGAGTACCAACAGAAGTTTGAAGAACTATTTTACTTTGCCCCAGATTCTGTGAGACCTGATCGTGCCAAGGCAAAGAAATTTTTCAAGGGATTGCGTCCTGCAATCAAGGCTTATCTTACTGTGATTTCGATTGAGAGCTACGCCCAGGTAGTTCAAGTTTCGAAGAAGATTGAAGAAACTGAGAAGGAAAATGCACGTGTGCAAAGGACGTGGCAGCCAAGGAACACTGGTTTGGTTGACCATATGAAGAGAAGGTTCACTAGACCAACACCGTATCCTACTCCTAATTTTCAGCCTAGAAGTGTAGGCCAAAATTCTAGTTTTGCACCGGCCGGACAGCAGCGCTAATTCAATGGGAACAAACCAATTGTGAATGTTCCAAATGCTAGGCCAGTGATTGTGAACCCTAGACCTATGGGTCAGAAGCCTCCAGTGGTAGCACCTTCAGTTGGGCAGCCGGTTTGTTTCTTTTGTAAGCAGCCCGGTCATTTTGCGCATACTTGCCCAAGAAGCCTAATCAACCCTATGTTCCTGTAGCAAAGAGTGTACCTGCTCCTGTGCCTGGAAAAGTGTTTAGTATATCTGGTACTGAACAAGATGCAAGTCATGAAGTTGTGACAGGTACTTTGTTAATCGCTTCTATTCCTGCATTTGTATTGTTTGATACGGGTGCATCTCATTCGTTTATCTCAAATGCATTTGTTAGGAAGACTGACTTGTTACCTAAGAATTTGTCTAGTTGTTTAATGATTAGTACTCCTACTGGATCAGTTGTGAAACTAGATAAGGTGATAGAAGATTGTCCCATTTTGATTTGCGAGAAGAGATTGAAAGCCGATTTAGTGATTCTTGACATGAAAGACTTTGATGTTATTCTTGGAATTGATTGGTTGACAGCCCATAAGGCTGTAATTGTTTGTTCTTCAAGGAAAATTCAATTTCAGATTAGTAGTAATTCAGCTTTTGAGTTTCAAGGTGATAAAGGAAGAGTTAGCAAGAAGACTTTGACTACTTCGATGCAAGTTTGTGCACTAATGGAAAGTGCTACAGCTGAAAGTGAAGTCAAGGAAGTGAAGAGGAAGCTTGAAGAAGTTGAAGTTGTTTGTGATTTTAAGGATGTCTTTCCGGATGATTTATCAGGATTACCTCCGGATAGAGAATTGGAATTTTCGATTGCATTAATTCCAGGAGCCGCTCCGGTATCTAAAGCTCCATATAGAATGGCGCCTACCGAGTTGAAAGAACTACAAGACCAGCTGAATGAACTCTCAGATAAAGGTTATATACAACCTAGTGTATCGCCTTGGGGAGCCCCGGTTTGTTTGTTAAGAAGAAAGATGGTAGTATGCGTATGTGCATTGATTACCGTGAGTTGAACAAATTGACCATCAAGAATAGGTATCCGCTGCCTCGGATTGATGATCTTTTCGATCAATTGAGAGGTGCAGCAGTGTTCTCGAAGATTGATTTGAGATCCGGATATCATCAGTTGAAGGTGAAAGCTAGTGACATTTGTAAGACAGCTTTTAGGACAAGGTATGGTCATTTTGAGTTTAGAGTCATGCCCTTCGGTTTGACTAATGCTCTTGCTGTGTTGATGGACTTCATGAATCGAGTATTTCATGATGTGTTAGATAAGTTCGTTATTGTCTTTATCGATGACATTTTGATTTACTCAAAGAACGAAGAAGAGCATAGGAAGCATATTGGTATTACTTTGCAAAGACTAAGAGAGAAGAAGTTGTATGCCAAGTTTAGTAAGTGTGATTTTTGGCTTCCAAGAGTGGTATTTCTTGGTCATGTGGTTTCAGCAGAAGGTATTCGTGTCGATCCCGACAAGGTTAAGACAGTTGCCGAGTGGGAAAGACCGAAGACGGTGTCAGAAATAAGAAGTTTCTTAGGTTTGGCTGGTTATTATAGGAGATTTATCGAAAACTTTTCTAAGTTGGCTGCTCCTATGACTAAGCTAACTAGGAAAGAAGAGAAGTTTGTTTGGTCTGATGCATGTGAGAAGAATTTTCAAGAATTGAAGGATAGATTGACAAGTGCCCGGTTTTGACAATACCCGATAATTTCGGTGGTCTGACAGCCTATACCGATGCGTCTAAGATTGGTTTAGGTTGTGTTTTAATGCAACATGGGAAGGTGATAGATTATGCTTCAAGGCAATTGAAAGAATATGAGCGGAATTATCCCACTCATGATTTAGAACTTGCAGCCGTTGTTTTTGCCCTAAAGATTTGGAGACATTACTTGTATGGTGAGAAGATTGCTATCTTCATAGATCATAAAAGCTTAAAGTACTTCTTTACCCAAAAGGAGTTAAATATGAGACAAAAAGATGGTTGGAGTTAGTCTCTGATTATGACTGTGATATCCAATATCACCCTGGTAAAGCAAATGTTGTTGCAGATGCTCTTAGTAGAAAAAGTAACAAGAAGGAACTAGATTTGAATGCTTTGAGCAAGTCATTGTTGAAGTCAATTTCAGATTTTGAATTGGAAGTTGTCTCGCAAAGTTCAGATGTTGTGCTTTCAGCCATAACAGCAAGATCCACCCTTAGCGATCGAATTGTTGCCTTGCAAGATTCGGATCCGGAATTGAAAGAGAAAATAGAGAAGGTTTCTTTAAATTCTGATTTGGACCCTGATTTTAGTATATCTATGGATGGTGTCTTATTGTTTAGAGGAAGACTTTGTGTGCCTGCAGTTGAAGAAGTTAAAAAGGAAATTTTGAAGGAAGCACACCAGTCGATCTTTACCGTACATCCAGGAGGTACGAAAATGTATAAGGACTTGAAAGAACATTTTTGGTGGATTGGATTGAAGGCTGATGTAGAAGATTTTGTAGCGAAGTGCGAGACTTGTCAACGTGTTAAAGCTGTTCGACAACCTCCGTCTGGATTATTGCAGCCCCTACCCTTACCTAGTTGGAAATGGGAAAACATTACTATGGACTTCGTGACTAGCTTGCCTCGAACAAGTAGAGGTAATGACACTGTATGGGTAATTGTTGATAGGTTGACCAAATCAGCCCACTTTATTCCTATGAAGATCATTCATACTATGGATAAGTTAGCTAGACTTTATGTGGACAATGTTGTTCGACTGCACAGAGTGCCTGTGAGTATTGTGTCTGATCGTGACCCTAGGTTTACTTCTAGATTTTGGAATAGTTTGCAAAAGCCTTGGGAACCCAATTGAATTTGAGTACTGCTCATCACCCACAATCTGATGGACAGTCTGAGCGGACAATTCAGATTTTGGAAGATATGCTTAGATCTTGTGATGTTGATATAAGTGGAAATTGGGATGAACATTTAGCTTTGGTTGAGTTTGCCTATAACAACAGTTATCAGTCGACGATAGGCATGGCCCCATTTAAAGCTTTATATGGAAACACTTGTAGGACACCCCTATATTGGACCGAAATTGGAGAAAGGAAAGTGTTAGGTCTAGAAATGATTGAAGCTACAAGTGTGATGGTAGACATGATAAGATAAAGGATTAAGACTGCTCAATTAAGACAAAAATCTTATGCTAATAGAAGAAGGTCAGATTTGGAATTTCAAGTTGGTGAGAACATTTTCCTAAAGGTATCGCCTATGAAGGGTGTAATGAGGTTTAATGTTAAAGGAAAGCTTAGTCCTCGTTACATTGGACCTTATGAGATTCTTGAAAGGATTGGATCTGTTGCTTACCGTTTGGCCTTACCTCTGTCACTCGCTGAGACTCATAATGTATTTCATGTTTCAATGCTTCGGAAGTATGTTGAGAACCCGGATCACATACTACAACAAGAACCTGAAGGACTTTGCGCTGATCTATCTTATAAGGAAGAACCAACCAAAATCCTGGATAGAAAGGACAAACAGTTAAGGAATCGAACTATACCTTTGGTGAAGATTCAGTGGAAGAACCATACCCCTGAAGAAGCGTCTTGGGAGAAGGAAGAAAACATGAAGGAGAAGTTTCCTAATCTTTTTGGAAGTTCAGGTATGCTTTCAATTTCGAGGACAATATTTCTTTTAAGTAGAGGGGAATGTGAAACCCGGCCTTAACCTTAACCCGGATACTCTTTTGTTTGTAGGTTCGAAGACCCGAAGTAGAAGTGAAAGTCAACTATATGCCATATCAGTAGAAGATATAGTGTTCGACTCCGAACCTATGGAGATTGAAGATGATGCCCCATACTTGAAGACAGTGTTGGATTTAGAAAAGAGACTACACCTTGATGAAGAGAAGATTGGTTGATGACCATAGAGCTTGGTGGGGTATGATTTAAAGCCATTTTTCCATGCTAGGTAAGTTATAGAATATGTGTTTAAAGTTTCGTTTGATTCCGAGTAGTGGAAGGCCCTCAAATCCCTGACTTTGGCTTTCTTGTCTGCCTGGGTCGACTGCTTTGGTCGACCGGGGCAAGCTACCCATCCAATCAACCCAGAGATGCTAAACTCGAGCAGAATCTTCTGTTTTGGTTTTATTGCTATATATACCCCATGACTTCGTGATTTTAGTATCCCTAGCCTCCAAAGCACTTAGAGAACGAAGGGAACTCATCTCCGAGCCTCCAAAAGTGTAGAAGAATACCTAATCTTGCAAACTTGCTAGTTCTCTCTCTTGTTCTTCAATCAAAGGTTAGTATTCAATCTTTTGTGTTATTGATTCATTCTTTCCATGATCACTCTCATCTCTTAACTGAGATTATGATGAAGATGCTGCAACCTTGTAGTCATATCTTTACAATCTCTTTTCATTCTCTTATGCCATGATCATCTTATTCATTCTTAATATGATTCTTATGATTTCTTCTTAAACTATGATCATATTCTTATTTTGATTTATTCTAGCATTGTAGATGCCTCTCCATGATTATTCATACCTCTGATTTACTGTGTTCTTGTACTAGAATGAGACCTTATCATCTCTAGTTCATCTCTTTCATTCATAGCATGTTTCCAATGAAAACCATGATTTTTACCAAAATAGAAACTATGATTTCAAATTAGTAAGTAATGGTTTTAGTCGTTGTTTGATGTCTAAATTATGCTTTTTAGTCTTAGACTACTGTGTTAGACATTCTCTCCAAGTTTCGTAGCATTCCGGATTGTATAGCATAAGTTTCAGATCAAGATTCTATTTTTGAATTCAGATTTGCTCTTGGGCAGACTGCCTGGGTCGACTGAACCAGTCCACCCAGCCAATCAACCCGCAGTGACAGAATTGGATTTCTTCGTCCATTTCGATTCGATTGATGCTTATTCTTTTAGGACTACTTCCTAATGATTGTATGATGTTATTCTAGGGTTTGTTTGCTAACTTTGGATTCATCCTCTTGTCCGTCCGAAATATATTCGAATTTATTTAAGGTAAGGAAAGTTGTTACCATATTAACATAGATTGCATAGATTTAGTTTCTAATTTGGGAACTACTTAGATTTACTACTGTTATGTTAGTTTTTATTATGATATGAATGCTACAAGTACAGTAGGATCTTATTTCCTTATTTACTTTATGTACTTGGATCATGTATGAATACTTATTCATGTATGTTGCTTATTCATTTGATCTTGTCTTATTATACTCTTTCATATGATGGGATATCTGTCGTGGATGATATGACTGAATTATGATTGTGATTGTTTAGGTATGATTTGGGATTGGGGAATGTCCTTTTGACATTTCTGTCCTTGGACATCATTGGGGATAGTATGGGATATTTCCAATGTTACCCTTTGACACTTTCCTGGATTATTGGTTGTCATACCTAGGACTTGTCAAGCGGTGTATGGCTAGGGTATTCCCTGTTATATCAGACCCAATTCGGAAGGGTATTCAGAGCGAACAACCCGTGGTAGCAATGGGGATTTATGGGCGCTCAAAACCGGTAACCAACCCGTGAGGGGACATGAATCACATTGTGGGGGCCATTTATGGGTAGAGTTGCATATGGATAGACTTGGGCTCATGGGCGTTCAAGACCGGTAACCAACCCGTGAGAGGACATGAGAGCTTCCCGTTCACTATATGTGGATGACCTATAGGGTTGATGAATCCGTATTTGAGAGAGTCGGATACGCTGACTCTAGTGTGAAGGATACTGGAAAGGATCCTGAGAGGGGAAGAATGGACGTATCTAGATCTGAGTTGATGTAACTAAGTAGATGACTTGCATTTGGCTAGGATTTACCCTGACAAGCGCCAGTACTTCGACCAAACGGTGATGTGAGAGAGAGGTGACTTAACCCCCAGCCATGGATTGTCCAAAATGGATGAAGGACCCTTTGCCAACCGAGGATGAGTGAATTGAGACCTACCCAAAGAAGTATGGTGCTATGACTTAAAGTATGTCTGCCTATAGAGACCAACATACATAGAGTTAGACTCATACATGCATTGTCTGTCTTATATCATATCACATTATGCTTTGTTTATGTTATCATGTTATTTATGCTATAATGGAATTACTTGCCTTACTGGGTTTCTTTTGAAACTCACTCCTTTTGTACAACATCTTTTGTTAGACTATTCTGCAGGCATTGATGACTATGAAGGCTAGTATGAAGAAGCGCAAGATGAAGAAGCGTACCATACGCAAGGTGTTGGCAACTATGAAGATTATGTTGGGGATTCCTCGAGTGGTCTCACTTGTTACCAAAATTAGCCCTACTGTGGAGTGGGAGCGTCTGAGCGTGATTGATGAAGTCTATGTTTATGAAGATGTTCTTTACAAAGTAGAATAGACTCTAGCTTAGTTAGATTATATCTTTCTTTCTTGTCTTTAGAACCAGTTGTAATTTCTTTTGACTTTCGATCTACATTCCGCTGTACTCGTGGAGTGAGATTCCGCCTCACTCTGTATTTGATTCTATTTATCTATTGGTATCATTTCCGCACTCTGATGATTATCTCATTACTTTACTTTGATTCATTTGAATAATATTGTTAACATTGATTTAGTCCTGTTCTTGATTATATTATTGTGAATGTGGGAGGTTGATTTACTCGATATTGGATCTTGTGGACTGTGGATCACACACTCAGGTATGCCAGATAGGGTACCAGCTGGGTGGATGTGACACTGATATTCTTTTGTGATCTTTCTGAGATCCTTTCTTGACTTTTATTAGTAAAATACTTGAATACTATGATTTGTTCTTGCTTTTGAATATGTTATTGTGCTAAATGGATATGATCATTCCTAAACTTGATCTTCAGGGGTGTGGATCACACCTCCAGGTATTTCAGATAGGGTACCGGCTAGAGGGACGTGACACACTCTATCCTTCATGTGGACAACACGGGGAGACTTCGGTATCAAACCTAGTATAATCTTCATAATTTTATTCTACTTGTGTTGTTGGTCCTCTGATATGTTCTAAATCTATTCCTAAGTGAATTTTTTTGCCATGATCTTCTATTTTCTTATCTCTAGAATGAATCCCCATTCATTCTAATATTTCCGTGAAATCTACGGATCGATCCATGGATTTAAGCCTATTATGTGATCCTATAGATCTCTATTCCAATGACCATGTTAAATGCTTATATCATGCTAGATAGTCTTCTATTACTGTTATAGAATTTCCCTTTTAATTTCGAAGTGTTCTGATCTCGAATGAAGAGTTTCTGACCAATTTTGGGGTTTTCTGTTCATACAGCAGAGCATTGGTCACTTACCTTGGTCGCTTTAAGCAACCAATGGTCAAGCAACCAATGGAGTCAATGACAGCAACTTTGACTGTTTTGGTCAGCTTTCATCTCCAATCTTTTGGGGTTTGTTCCTAATACTTAACTTATGTTTGTTTAGGGTTTCTTTGGTAACTTTGGACCTACCCTCTGATCTTTTCTCCTCATTTTTCGAATCAATTACTAAGGTGAGTACGTTCACTCACATTTGACATCATTATGTGCTATACTATGATTAGAATTGTATGCATATGTTAGCTATTGTTTTAGAACTTTTTATATGTTGTTTTACTTCTGCAATTACAATAGGATATTAATGATATGATTTACATACTTGTATGGAATATGAATGATGTGTTTGTAAGTAAGACTTCTATATGATGATTATGGAATCATGATGTGATGTGAATGCCTAAGTTGTGGTTGTGGATTGGGGAATGCCCTTTGGCGTTTCTGTCATTGGACAGTAGTGGAGGTGGTATGTGATAATCATGCATTTACCATTATTTATTTGATTTAATTCCCCATACTTATTTAATTGAAGAGAGCTAATTGAGTATTTTTGTGTATTTTTCAGGAATAAGGTGATTTTGGATATTAGAGATAATATGGAGTAAAGTTGGAAAATATATTAGATATTGGTGGATTTTAAATCATGGCATTCAATCTTGCTGCCCAAGAAATCATGAAAAGTGAGATCTTAGTCAAATTGGAAACAGGTGGAGGTCTAAAAATCAAAATTGGTAATAAATCTAAAAATTGGGTAAACAGACCTACCTTCAGTATTTTGGGTATATCTCTCTCGTATGAGCTTGGATTTCAGTGATTCAAGATGCTATGGAACTATATTGAAAATATCTACAAATTTTCAGTTTTGAGTTTTTCCAAAATCCTAAATAATAAAGGTCAAATCGACCAGTAAAGAGAAGGGATTCATTGTGTGCGGGAGACATAAAAGAGAAGCCAGCCACAGAGAAGAAAAGAAGACGGCGAATGTGGCTCTCATCTCTCTCATTGCTGAAGAAGATCACATCTCTCTCTCTCTCTCTCTCTCTCTCTCTCTCTCTCTCTCTCTCTCTCTCTCTCTCTCTCTCTCTCTCTCTCTCTCTCTCTCCCTATGTTTCATCTTTATTTTTCTTATGAACTTTGTGATAATGAGTAGCTAGTTCCTTTTCTTTGGGATGTAGATGAACCATTCTTATTTCATTAATTTGATTGTTCTGTATCTTCTAGTTGATTGTGTTTGAAATTGGCCAAAGATGTTCTATAGCTCAGCAAACTAAACGTGCCAAGCTTCCGCAAAGGACGATAGTCTTGTGAAGATAGGTCATATCTAGGAAGACCATTCCTAATTTGCTTTGAAGTGTAGAATTATATCGATTAGGGAAAAGCATTGGGGATTCGAAATCCCAAAGATCTTCACATATTCATAGTTTAAGTTTTTGCATTAATTAATAGATTTAGTTTAAATTTAGTTGTGTTAAATTCAATCTTAGTAACTTAGCCTTTTAGTTCCCCATAGTTCGACCCCGTACTTTCTGCTTGCTAGATTAGTATAGGATTTTATTTTTGATTGGTTAGCGACACGATCAGTATGGAATGCTTTCCTATGGTGCCCCTTGGCGCTTTCCTTAATTACTGATTGACATACCTAGGTTTTGTCTAAAAGTGTTTGGCTAGGGAAAACCTGTCATATCTGACCCTATCGGAAGGGGTATTGAGGCCAAGTGACCCATGGCAACAATGGGGATTGGTGGGTGCTCAAAATCGGTAACCAACCCGTGAAATGACACAAATCACATTGTGGGTGCCATTTGTTGGTAGGGTTGCATATAGTAAGCTTGGGCTCGTGGGTGCCAAAGAAGGCGAGAAGCATGAGGGGACACAACATCTTCCCATTTATTATATGTGGATGACCAATAGGGCTAAGAGTCTACATAGCCGAGAAGGAGACGGTGACTCTAGGGGGAAAGGTACTGGAAAGGATCGTGAGAAGCAAGGAATGGATGTATCCAACCCTAAAGTAGATGTGACTCAGTAGATGACTTGCACAAGGCTAGGTATAACCCTAACATGCGCCAGTACTCATACTAATGGTGGTGAGCGATAGTGTTGACCTAAACCCCAGCCATGGAATGTCCGAGAAGGATGCCTTGACCTAATTACCGTGGAAAACCCAAGAGACCGAGAAGGTTGAGGGAAGAGTGACTAAGACTACCTAGAGGAGTATGGTGATTTATCTTAATGTGTGTCTGCCAATAGAGACCAACAACATATATAGAGTTAGAAGCATACTTGCATACTATTTCATATCATTTGCATCCATGCCTTGTTCTTGTTCTTGAGATTGTGATGGTTTATAATCGTTAATTGTGTTTGAACTACTTGCTAAGTTTCTTCTAAAACATGTTTTCTTCAGATTGTGTTGCAGGTACAGATGACTGCGAGATTCTGAACTATGAGGTGCTTGTGACTCGTATGGTTTCCAAGATATTGGCGACTACGAGCAATACAATGGAGCACACCTGTATGATGATGATGCATACTAGAATTAGTTGGATCTTGAAGTGAGAGTGTCCCATGTTGGAGTCGAAGACATCTGAGTCTAGATATTGTTTGATGGACATAGATACTCGTTATGTTTAGTTTTAGAACGATTTTTAGTTTCCTTAATTTCTTTCAGTTGTAATACATTAGAATTCGATCCACCTTCCGCATTGGTCTATAGAGTTATTTTCCACTATACTCTACAGTTATCTCTTTGATTGGTATTTTTTATTTCGCACTCTGATATTCTTTTGTGATCCTTCTGAGATCCATACTTGATTGTTTCTTAATTTACTTTAATACAATGATTTGTTCTTGATCTTGATTATATTATTGTGCTATGTGGGTATATGATCACCCTAAACTTGATCTTCAAGGTTGTGGATCACACCTTCGGGTATTCCAGATAGGGTATCGGTTGGGGGGATATGACATTGCGTATAAAAGGCTTGGGCTCGTGCGTGCCTAAGAATGCGAGAAGCATGAGGGGACACAAGAGCTTCCCGCCCATTATATGTGGATGACCAATAGGATTAAGGGAAGGCATAGTCCGAGAAGGAAATGTTTACTCTAGATAGGAAAGGATACTGAACCAAGAAGGTGAGAAGCATGAGGGGAGGAATCTAAACCTAGTATGATGTGACTAAGTAGATGACTTGCATTGGGTTAGGCTTATCCCTGACACACGTCAGTTCTCATGCCAATGGTGTGGTGAGAGAGTGGAGACCTAAACCCCAACCATGGTGATAGTCCGAAAAGGATGCTTTGACCCCTTACCCAGTATCTGAAGATCAGTAACCAACCCGTGAGAGATCAGAGTGACGAGACCTACCCAGAGAATGATGGTGTTATATCTAAATGTGTGTCTACCATTAGAGACTAGCATCTGTTAGAGTATAGTTGTATACTTGCATTTTGTCTCATATCATACTGCATCATGTAATGTATTGATTTGGATAGTGATATTGGTTATTTGTTTGTGAACTACTCATTGAGTTCTTTTAAGCTCACCCTTTGGGGACAATGTTGGATGATTATGCAGGTTAAGAAGAGATCCCGAGCTCCGGTTCAGAGACACTTCCCTTATATTATGCAGATGAGGAAATAATGGGAGCTAATTATAGCTCGTGGTACGATCCATGTACTAGTATGAAGCACTATTATGGTCCCAATCAACAAGGATAGGAGATGCCTCATTCGCTGGTGGGACTACGAGGTGGAGATTTATCCTAAGTTGCAAGTGTACAAGCAATTGGAGAAGAAAGCGAAACACTAGAACACTTAGGATAATTTTGACTTTACGTTATTTTATTTCAGTTGTATACTTTAGATTTGACATTTCCGCACTCTAATTATTTGACATCACTTCCGCACTCTAATTTTATTTTGAGATCCTTAACACTTGATTTTATTATTTATTAATACTAAAACGTTGATTTTTTCTTGCTCATGATTGGACTATCGTGTGGAATGGTTGGTGATTGTCTGAGACCTGATCTTTGGGGCTGTGGATCACACCTACAGGTATTCGAGTAAATAGGTACCGGATGGGGGGATGTGACAATTTGTCAATGGCTAGTTATGCTGAATCAGCACACCGTTTCAATTAAAAAGTGATTGTTTTCTATCTGTTAAGAGTTAAACCAAGGGGTTTTTTTAGGACTTTATCAATAGCCAAACCCCTTGATTTGAAGAACTTAACCAATTACATACAACCTCCACTCCAAAGCAATCAAAGCTCACATTCACTCAAACCTATGTGTACTAGCCTCTCACTTTTGTGTGCATATTCATTCAAAGTAATCAAGCCTTTCTATTTGCTGATGAAGGATAAGGTGATAGTAGGCTCATTGGGATCATCACATCTTAAGTGTTGCAAGATCATTGTCATGCCAATGATGGGTTAGTAAAGCGGTTAAAGGCCCAACCTCCCTAGGGGAGATCTTGGGTTCACACCCATTCGGCGGCATTAATTATATAAAAGCTCCCTTGAGGATGTAATCATGGTGTGCGCAAGCTGGCCCGGATGAACCTCATATCCAAAAAAAAAAAAAAATCATTGTCATTTGGGCATTCATTCTCACTTGCATTACACTCACTCAAGGGGTAAGGTGTCACACTCCTTGATAAGTAAAATCTTACCTTTGTATCTTTTATTCTTGTTATTGTAATTCTAGTTCTAAGTAGAATTAGAATTGAGAGGGTGTTCTTGCCCTAGTAAAAAAAATTGTAACAAGGTGCTCTTGCCCTAGTGAACAAAAATTTGTAAGGATTTGATTCTCTACCCACTATATTGAAAAAAAATAACTAGTGGAATACTCTTTTGAGGCCAAGAGAGAAGTAGATGTAGACTTGCAAAGTCGAACCACTATAAAATTCATGTGTTGTAATTGATTGCAAATTGCTTAATTTATTTCTATTTACTAACTTAATTTTAAATTTGTAGTAAACCGAAAAATTAAGGCTAACCAACTAGTTGTAACCTATTCACGCCCTTTTAGGTTACATTAGTAGGATTCGTTCACCTCCTTCTAGGTTACATTAGCAGGATTCATTTACCCCCTTCATATTCTTGGGAGGAATAATTACAGCAGGCTACATACCATTTTAGAGGTGACTCCTTGATGGGACAAATCTGACGCTTCAGCTTTAACTATTTGATTTATAGGTTGTGGATGGAGCACAATAAAAACGTTCTCAGTGGAGCACCTGAGTTTGCTTCAAGCATTCTACAGTGTGTTTTAAATGACACTCATGACTAGTGAGGGTATCAAAGTTGTGGCACCAGATTTTGGCCATGCTCGAGCCTTCTTCCATCATTGGTGGCTAAAGGTGCATTTCTAGATTAAGATTCCTGGACCTCTATGGTAGAATTTGTCACACCCAGCCAGCGGGTGTCCATTTACCCAAATACCCGAGGGAGTGATCCACAATCGTATGATCCAGTTTCAGGTCAAATCCACACCATTCCACATAATAACACAATCATGAGCAAGAATAAATCAAGTGTTTAAATCAAAAGAATAAAAGTATCAAGGTAGTAGAGGAACTCAAAAAGATATCAAAACAAATAAGCAGAAGCGAAGTTAAATCTAATAAAAAGCTTAATTCTCAAAAGAAAGATAAACTAAAAAGGGACGAGTCCTATTTCCTAAGGAATTACATCAAAGAGTATTTTTAACTAAATGATAAAAATGAATCTCAAAAGTCCCAGTTTCCTGAGTAATCTCAATCCTCCCAGGAATGTAACTACTCTCTGTAAGCACAATCTTGACATGCACATCAACCACCATGTATATCGTCACTCCCATAATCCAGTATGCCATACAGCTCGATCACTGACATCTCATAATCTTGCATCGTCTCAGCATCTTGATCTCCAACAAAATCAATACCACATAACTATGTGGGTGAGTTTCGAAGAAATCAGCGAGTAATTCATATACATATGCATATCTTCATTCAAACATAAAACAACAACAATAATGCGCTAACATCATATGAAGTGACATGATTATGCAATGCGATGTAATGATATTCCTATACTCTAACCAATGCAAGTCTCTATCTGGGTAGACACGTATTAAGATGTAACACCAGCCTCCTCTGGGTAGGTCTCATCACTCTAGTCCCTCTCAGACACTAGATAAGGGGTACTGTCATATCCCCCCAGCCGTTACCCATTCACACGAATACTCAAGGGTGTGATCCACAGCCCCACAGATCAGGTCTTAAAACAATCACCAATCATCCCACACAATAGTCCAATCATGAGCAAGAATAAATCAATATTATAATATTAATAAAAAAATAAATCAAATGTTAAGGATCTCAAAAGAAAATAAGAGTGTGGAAGTGATGTCAAATCTAAAGTATACAATTGGAAAGGAATAAAGTAAAGTCAAAATTATCCTAAGTATTCTAGTGTTTTGCCTTCTTCTCCAATTGCTTGTACACTTGCAACTTAGGATCAATCTCCAGCTCGTAGTCCCACCGGTGAATGAGGTGTCTCATATCATTGTTGATCGGGGCCATAATAGTGCTCCATACCAATTTTGGGATCGTACCACGAGCTACAACCAACTCCCATTGTTTCCTTAGTTGTATAATATAAGGGAAGTGTCTTCGAACCAAAGCTCGGGACCTCTTCTTCACCTACATAATCATCTAAAACAACATTTCCCTCGAAGGGTGAGCTCAAAAGAACTCAGCGAGTAGTTCACAAACAAATAACCAATATTACAATCCAAATCAATACATCACATGGTGCAATATGACATGAGGCAAAATGCAAGTATGCAACTATACTCTAACAGATGCTAGTCTCTAATGGCAGACACGCATTAAGATATAACACCAGCCTCCTCTGGGTAGGTCTCGTCACTCTGATCTCTCATGGATTGGTTACTGATCTTGAGATCCCGGGTAAGGGGTCAAGGCATCCTTCTTGGACTATCACTATGGCTAGGGTTTAGGTCACCACTCTCTTTCCACACAATTGGCATGAGAACTGGTGTAAAACCCAGCCCTAACCTTGACCCAGAAACCTTGTTATTTGTAGGTCCAGTGACCCGAAGTAAAGTAAGAAGTCAGCTTTGGGCCATCCCAGTGGAGGACTTGGTGTCTGGCTTTGAATCCATGAGAGTTGATGATGAAGTTCTATTTATGGAAACTGAATCTTGATGAAGATCGGATTAGTTGATGGACTTGGAGTGCTCTCTATCATGGTTTGAAGGCATTTCTACCTATTAGGTAAGTCACTTGATATGTGTGCAAAACCCCTTTAGGATTGGATTTGATCTGGGTCTTCAATTCCCTGTTTTGGAATTGCTGTCTGCATTGGTCGACTGATTGGTCGACTGGTCCAGTCGACCAATCCACTCGACCAATGAGTGCTGTCTTTGGCAATTAGGTCTTGCTTGCTCTATTTAAGTCCAATCTCGAGTCTACTTCGTATTTGCTGCCTCCAAACTCTTTGGAACGAACCAAAGACCTCTGCAAGTCATCTCCCTTGCATCCTTGGTGATTTTCTTGACGGATCTTCGTCAAAACTCTTCCTTTTGCATCAAAGGTATGTCTACACTCTCTTCTTCTCCTCCATCTCTGTTTTTCTTTCCTTTTTGAGTTGAGACAGTAGAGGAGATGCTGCATTCTCTGTTGCAAACATCTCTAGACTTGTCTCTCATGATCTTCCTAAGGATTAATGGCTAAAGCAATGATCTTAACCATGATCATTGCAAGCTTTTGAAGGAATCATGATCAAACCATGGTCTAGTCTGTGTTTATCTTTTGATTTGAATTCTGATCTCCTTGGATCTACTATATTGATCATGTTAGTAGTCAATTGCTGTGTTTTCTTTTCATGATCCATGATCTATCAATCTCTAGTTGTTTCTCCTCTACCATACCATGTTTTCTTCATGAAGCATGATAGTTACTTATATTGTAGGTTTTGTTTCCTTATTTAGATTTATGCTCTTAGGTCTATTTTCTTGAAGATCTAGGTATGCTTTTCATGATACCTTTACCTAAATCAATGATCCATTCTCCTATTGTTCTTGTCTTTGATTTCTATCTTGAATTCTTCAAGATCCATGATTGATCTAATTATGGTAACTTTTTGTTTCCTAATTTGGATCTTGATGACTTGATTTGATTAGTGTTTTGAGATCCCCTATATGTTAGGATACTACTAATGTAGTTTACCCCTTGATTAGTACCCTTTTGAACCACCAAATTCGGATTTTATATCTCAAAACTCTAATTTTATAGGCTACTGTCTGCATTGGTCGACTGATTGGTCGACTGGACCAGTCGACCAATGAGTACAGCAACTCCAGAATTGGTCTGTTTTGGATGTTTTGGTATCTTTTCTGTTAGGGATCTTTCCTAATATGTTGTATACACTTGTTTAGGACCTTGTTCTCAAGTTTGCCAAGATCTTACTTGATTTCTTAGGATTCCTTTGCGAGTTATAAAAGGTAAGGATGGTTACTTCTTTAACAACATAAATTGCATATCTTAGTTTCTATATTTGAATCTTGTTAAGTTATTTCTTTAATTAGATTCTTATAATGTTATACTACTGTGGTACTGTCTTGATATCAGTAGCATTACTTATTTATATTGAATTGACTCATGTATGATTTACTTACCAGTTATATACAAGTTAATTGTACTTATTGATTTCTTTCCATATATGAAGTTACCATATATGTGATGATATGAATTGATGCTTGTGTATGCTTAAGTATGGTTTGGAAAGGAGAGGTGTCCTTTTGACACTTCTGTCCTTGGACAACTACGGGAATATTATGGGATGTTTCCGGAGATGCCCTCTGGACACCTTCCTAAACTGTTGGATGACATATCTAGGACTGTCTAGTAGTGTTGGGCTAGGATGTCCTGTTATGTCAGACCCTAATCGGAGGGGTATTGAGACCGAACGACCCGTGGTAGCAATGGGGATTCATGGGCGCTCAAGACCGGTAACCAACCCGTGAGAGGACAGGAATCACATTGTGGGGGCCATTTATTGGAGGGTTGCATATGGATAGACTTGGGCTCACGGGCGCTCAAGACCGGTAACCAATCCGTGAGGGGACGTGAGAGCTTCCCATTTACCATATGTGGATGACCAATAGGGTTGATGAGTCCGTAGTCAGGGACTATGAGGACTCTAGTGTGAAGGATACCGGAAAGGATCGTCAGGGACGAGGAATGGACGTATCTGGATCTGACTTGATGTAACTAAGTAGAAGACTTGCATTTGGCTAGTCTTTACCCTGACATGCGCCGGTACTTAGACCAATGGTGATGTGAGAGAGCGGTGACCTATACCCCCAGCCATGGAATGTCCCGAGGGATGCCGGACCCATTACCAACTGATGATGAGTGATTGAGACCTTCCTAAAGAAGTACGGTGCTATGACTTAAAGCATGTCTGCCAATAGAGACCAACATATGTAGAGTTAGATTCATACATTCATTGTTTATCTCATACCATATTGCATTTATGTTTGTTCTGAAATCCTGCCATTTATGTTATTATGGATTTAACTGCCTTACTGAGTTTCTTTGAAACTCATTCCTTTATTGTACAATGTTTGTTAGACTATTCTACAGTGCTTGAATATCATGACGGCCCCTATGAAGAAGCGCAAGGAGAAGAGGCATATCTCCAGGAAGGTGATTGCGATTACAACAATTACACTGAAGATCCCGCGAGTGGTTATGCTCCGTACGATGCTTAGTCCGACCATAGAGTGGAAGCGCCCTTGTGCTGTTTATGAGATTTATACTTATATGGATGTTGTCTATAAAGTTGAGAACAATTTAGTTACCCATTGTACCTGCTATTGGGATTAGATTTTATCTTGCTTATTCTCTTTTAGAACTACTTTTCCGCTGGTTGTAGAGTGGGATTTCGCCTCACTTTACTTATCTGATTTAGACACTCTGATTTTATCTAGTACTCTGATTATATATGATTCATTCTTTCCTTATTTGGATCTATGGTTTATCTTCCGCACTTTTATTATTATTGTTCATGATTATGTTATTGTTTATGTGGGAGGTTGATTACTCGATACCTGATCTTCGGGCTGTGGATCACACTCTCGGGTATGCCAGATAGGGTACCGGCTGGGAGGATGTGACAACTGGCGCGTGTCAGGGATAAACCTAACCCAATGCAAGTCATTTACTTAGTCACATCATACTAGGTCCAAATACCTCCCCTCATGCCTCTCGCCTTCTTGGTTCAGTATCCTTCCCAATCTAGAGTCAGCATTTCCTTCTTGGACTATGCCTTCCCTTAACCCTATTGGTCATCCACATATAATGGGCAGGAAGCTCTTGTGTCCCCTCATGCTTTTTGCCTTCTTGGGCATGCACGAGCTCAAGCCTATTATATGCAACCCTACCAACGGATGGCCCCCACCGAAATGTTGTGTCCCCTCATGCTTCTCGCATTCTTAGGTGCCCACCAACCAAATACCGCTGCCACGGGTCACTCGGCATCAATACCCCACCGGTAGGGTGATGATATGACGGAGTTTCTAACCAAACTCCTCTAGACTTCCTAGTTATGAGATCTAGTAATTGTGAAAAGCATCAAGGGGCATCATAGGATTGTGTCCCAACCACCTCCACTAATGTCCCTAAACACAAACACCTAAATGGTATTCCCCAATTCACAATCACAACTTACATTCACATTACAAGATGGATTCAATCACATTCTTAATTTACTAGTCAATCTAAGTCCATACAGTCACATGTTGATCCATATATCATAAACATTATTAATCACGTGTATACTAAGATTTTGGAGTCATAATAATCATTCCTAAATCCTAAACAACAATATTTAATCATATAAGCAAGTTTCATAGCAATCAAGAATGTAACAACGGTTATGTGCAAGTGAACGTCCTCGCTTGCTATTGATTTGTAACCTTGTAAAAATAGGTCAAAGAGTATCACGCTTCACAAAGAGTCCTATTAAAATGTTGGTTTAAAGTTAGAAATAACCCTAGAGGTATGATGTTGAAAAGAGAAACAAACGACCAACTTGGTAGTGGGTGGGTTGCCGGCCATGAATCTGCCAAAGCTTGGGTGGGTCACCCAGATGGGTCATTCAAGGTTGTGTACGGATAGGTTTGGCTCAAATTGACAGAAAACTTCCTGTTGGTTTCATACTACTCTGAAATTATTTAGAAAATTCTAAAATCATGCTGGAACATGATTCAACATAGTTTAGAGATCAAACAAAGCAAAAAGAATGATAACCTAATGAATCCTATATTAGGTCTTCTCCAAGATCTAACCGCAAGATTCACGGATGAGCTAGAGTGAGATTCACTCTAGAGCAAAGATGATAAAAGAATTAGGGTGATACAGTAACTAGGAGCCTTCAACTAGGTCTTGGCAGTAGGAGGAAAGGGGAATCAATCAAAAGAAGAGCACTAGAATGAAGAAGATGAATACTAACCTTTAAGAAAGCAAAACGGTGTTTGGAAACCTTGATGGATGCTCTCCACACCATCCTTCACCTTGGGGAGGGTTCTCTTGAGGGGCTCTGACATTCTCTGATGGCTTTAGAACATAATGACACGTTTTAGAACGAAAAATCATTAAATAGGGCTTCAAAAATCATTTTTTTTCCCAAAATACCCTTTTTCCTTGAAATTAGGTGGGTCACCTGGGGTAACCAAGGCTGGCAACCCACCCCTAGTACTTTTGTTCTAGGAGTGAATTTAAGGCCCTGAATGTCCTATCTCTTCCTTGGGTCCTTTTCTATGCTATAGAAAACTCCTACCTGATTTTGCAGGACCTTTTACAAGTGTCATCATTGTATTCTTAATCCATCTACCAAGTTTGTCAATGTTCAAGTAAGATCTTCTTCCAAATTCTAAAAGAACTCCCAACTTAGCATCATCTCCATCTACTTCAATTGGTTCAGAAACCAATCCAATAGTCTCAACTTGGATGGCCCACAGTTGCCCTCTTCCTGCACTCCGGGTTTTTGGACCTACAATATGGATTTTTGGGTTAGGGTTTTAAGGGATTTCACAGGTACAATCCACATCATCAACCATGGCTGGGGTTTAGGTCACCACTGTGAAATCCAGCCCAAACCTAGCCAGGACACCCTATCTATTTTGGGTGAAGAAAGGTTAGTTTAATGTTACACCTTGAAGTTGGACCTTGATTTCAGTGTTCTATCTCCTTCTTCTCTCTTTTCTTCTTCTTACTGTTCTATCTTGATGTTTTGATTGTGGAGAAGGTGTTACACTACTATAACTACCCATTCTCTAATCTCCTTATGTCTCAGAGTGAACCCCCAATCACTCTATGCATTCCTTGAAACCACATGGTGAATCTCCTCAATTCTTCACTGATTTTGATTGAGTTTTGGACAGCATGATCATTCTACTGTAGCTTCTTTTCTAATTAATGTTTATCATGTTTGATCTTAGCCTTTACTGCTGTTCTAATGTATTTCATCTATTCGAATCAATTCCCCTTTCTTCCTAGCCATTATAGCCTTCTATGTTGACCATTGATATAAGCATTCTAGTAAGTTTCTATTTTTGATTCCTCTCATTCTAGGATTAGTATTCTTTTGATTTTCTATTTAGTTATTCTTGCTTTTGATATGTTCTTGATATTCCATTAGAGAGAAGCCTTGTTCTCTCTAATTCTTCCCTTGAATCCATGGTGAGTTTGCTATGAGAACCATGTTGTTTCCAATTTAGAAACTCATGTTCCCAATTTATAAAGTACTAATTTTTGGACCATGGATGATGTCAAATTCATGCTAGATAGTCTTAGTATGTTTGTTTGAAGCTCCCTTTCAAATTTCAGATCAATCGGACTTCAAACGAAGAAGTTATGACCAAAACAATGCAATCTGTACCTTGCTGTCTCCATTGGTCGACTGATTGGTCGACTGGGCCAGTAGACCAATCCAATCGACCAATGAGATCTGTTTTCCAGATTTAGGTCTTTCTTGCTCTATTTAAGTCCAATCTCGGGATTAGTTCGTCTCCTCTGCCTCCTAAGCCTCTGGAACGAGTTAGAACTCCATTCTAATCAATTTCCTTGCATCCTTGGTTGATCCCTCGCAAGAACTCAAGTAATCTTCTTCCTCTTGCATCAAAAGGTATGTCTACACTCTCTTCTTCTTCTCCATCTATGTTTTTCTTTCTTTTTTGAGTTGAGACAGTAGAGGAGATGCTGCATTCTCTGTTGCAAACATCTCTGAACTTATCTCTCATGATCTTCCTAAGGATTAATGGCTAATGCAATGATCTTAATCATGATCATTGCAAGCTTTTGAAGGAATCATGATCTAAATCATGATCTTGTCTTTGTTCATCTTTTGATTCAAATTCTGATCTTCTTAGATCTGTTTTATTGATCATATTAGTAGTCAATCGCTGTGTTTTCTTTACAAGAGTTGTAACCTATCAATCTTTAGTTCTTTCTTCTTGATTCTTGATCATACCATGCTTTCTCCAAGAACCATGACTAATAAATTTATGGTAAGTTTTGTTTCCTAATTTGTAACTTGAAGATTTGATTTGATTAGTGTTTTGAAGTCCTCTATATACTAGGATACTTTCATAGTAGTTTCCCCCTTGTTTGGTACCCTTTGGAACCACCAAATTTGGTTCTATATTCTAAAAACTCTGATTTTGAAGGCCACTGTCTCTGTTGGTCGACTGATTGGTCGACTGAGACAGTAGACCAATCCAATCGACCAATGAGTACAGCAACTCCAGATTTGGTCTGTTTTGGATGTTTTGATATCTTTCCTTCTAGGTTTCTTTCCTAATATGATATATATACTTGTTTAGGACCTTCTTGCCAAGTTTAGGAAGATTCTCCTTGATCCTTGGAGATTCTCTTCAAGTTATATAAGGTAAGGATGGTTACTTCTATAATAGCATAGATTGTGTGATTTTAGTTTCTATATTAGAATCTTTTGGATTTGTTACCATAATTAGATTCTTTTATGAATATATTACTGCTGTATTTACTTCAATTACAGTAGCATTATTTACTTGCTTTCTTTAGTTTATGAAAGTCTTTATTTGTCAACCGTATATGAGATGAATCTTATTATGGTATATTTTCTATATACTTGTAAATGTGTATGATATGATTGATTTGTGATTGTGATTGATTAAGTATGGTTCGGGAAGGAGAGGTGTCCTTTTGACACTTCGTCCTTGGACAACTACGGGAATATTATGGGATGTTTCCGAAGATGCCCTCTCGGACACCTTCCTAAAGCTGTTGGATGACATATTTAGGACTTGTCTAGTAGTGTTTGGCTAGGATGTCCCGTTATGTCGACCCCTAATCGGAGGGGTATTGAGATCGAACGACCCGTGTTAGCAATGGGGATTTGTGGGCGCTCAAGACCGGTAACCAACCCGTGAGAGGACAGGAATCACATTGTGGGGGCCATTTATTGGTAGGGTTGCATATGGATAGACTTGGGCTCACGGGCGCTTAAGACCGGTAACCAACCGGTGAGAGGACGTGAGAGCTTCCCGTTTACCATATGTGGATAACCAATAGGGTTGATGAGTCCGTAGTCGGGGACTATGAGGACTCTAGTGTGAAGGATGTGAATGCTCTCTATCTTGGTTTGAAGGCATTTCTACCTACTAGGTAAGTCACTTGACTTGTGTGCAAAACCCTTTAGGTTTGGATTTGATCTGGCCTTCAATTC